>NC_092816.1:47554251-47659251 GCF_023375885.2 Dermacentor andersoni
AGGGTGCGCCACCACCGGTTCCAGCTCTGGGTTCCATTGAACCAAACAAAACCCCGTAGATCGACTGGCACACACGGCCGAGTCGAGCGACCTTAGGAGCATGCATCATAACTTAATGGATAGCTTTCCACCTGACTCATCAAAAATCACCGCAGGACGGGCCCACACTTCGAGAAACTTCTTCTCGCCCAAGCGGTGCCGCCCCCGAGTGAGATGGAACCAGACCTCATTCCGTGCTTTCGCAAGCACTTCGTGAAGGCCCGGTGCCTCCCCTCCCCCCTAAAACTGCATCGCGTCGTGCCAACCACACTTGGTAGGAGCACTCAGCGAGGAGAAGCACGAACTGGTTCACCGCCTGATTAGGCAAAGGATGCAAAAATCGGACTGTCTGATAAGGAATGCCTGGGAGATTAAAAAGACTAGCGATCCTACAGAGAAGAGCTGCAGGAAGCAAACACTGCGTAAAGGCATGAACCGTGTCCTCACGAGCGCCACAGAACGGGCACACTCCACTAACCGGGACGGCAGTGAAGGGCCTGTAGCCCAACGGCAGGCACCCTCGCGCCAGGCGATACATAAAGGTGGCTCGCCTAGCGTCGAGGAAGCTAGCCGTGATGAGCTTCCAGTTTGGCCTGTGAATGGACAGGTCATACATTTGGCAGTGTGGAGGGAGGCCTGGGGTAAGGATGTCTACTAATTCTTGGAGTGGAGTTGAAACTACGTCGATGTCGGGGCGAACCGTGCGGAGGCTTACCAAAGAGTTGGCAGCCGCCGCATAAATGGTGGACGGGGTACCTGAGCGCGGAACACAGTGGGAGAATGTGCTCTGCGAAAACAAGCGGAGTCGGGTACTAAGGAAAAACGAGGTAAAGCTTCGAGTCAGGAACATATCCGAGTTAAGAGCGACCTGGGTCCATCTGACGTGTAGTGCAGTAGCCACGATGCCCAGGTCGGGAATTCCGAGTCCTCCCTTAACCCTGGGCAACTTGAGCACCCGCCTAGCTACACAGCCATTTGTACCCTTCCAGAGGAAGCGAAAGAGGGCCCTCTCCAAGATAAGCTTGGTTCGGGTTGGAACAGGAGACACACACGCCACATACGTCAGGAACGAAAACAAAAGTGAGCGCAGGATTGTCGCTCGAGCAGTCAATGGGCATGACAATGCGCTGAACTCCTGAATTCTGGTTTCAAGCTTCTCCTTAGCCTGTTGCCAGTTTTCAGGAGACAGACCATCTGGTTCGAATTGGAAGCCTAGAATGCGCAGCCGCGCTTTCACGGGGAGACCATGAACGGGCTGCGGACTGGATAGAGTGGAGTTCAAGTACATGGCTGCACTTTTCGACCTATTCAACCTTGCACCGCTCGCCCTGCAGTAACTGTCCATGACCTCCAAGACGCCGCAAGCTGATGCTTCGTCCGGGACGACAATGGACAAGTCATCCGCGTAGGCAAAAAAGGCAACCGGAGGGGAACTTGGTGGGAGGAGGAACCTGCCAATTCTGCTGTCACAGGACAACCTCTGCAGAAGCGGTTCGAAAGCGAGTACGTAGAGGGCAGGTGAGAGGGGGTCTCCCTGCCGTACACCACGTCCCACAATGAACGCCTCCGAGATGCGGTACCGTATGACAACAGCAGAAGTCGGTCAAGAATACAAAGCTTGGACCATCTGCCGAAAACCGACACTAAAACCAGCCTCTTCCAAAACACGGAAAAGGTACCTATGGCTAATGATGTCGAAAGCCTTCTCCTGATCAAAGCAGCAAAGAATACCTGGAAGTTTCCTGGTGTTTGCCCACAGGAGAAGGTCCCTCACTGCTAAACCGTGAAGCTGAGTAGAGCGCCCCTGGACACTACATGCCTGGTACGGACCCAAAACAGTGCTGAGCGCTGGTGTGAGTCGTGTAGACAGGCACTTTGCCATGAGCTTATAATCGCAGTTCATAAGCGTGACTGGACGCCATGCTCTCAGATCGGTGCTCCTCGACTCGTCCTTACAAAGGAGAGTGATTAGCCCCTCTCGTTGAGACGTTGACAAAGTCCCTTCACTGAGTAGCCTGTTCACCAGTCATGTGAACGGCTTCCCTAACACTGTCCAAAATTTAACATAAAACTCGACTGTAAGACCATCGGATCCTGGACTGCGATTACGCTTCATAGACTTCAAGGCCGAAAATAGCTCGTCCTCATCTATGGCTGAGTCGCACACTTGCGGCAGCTCAGCTGGTAAAGCAAACGGAAAGACAGCTGGAGAAACAACTGGTTCGGCGTACAAGGACATGTAAAACTGCCTCGCCAGTGCAAGAAGTCGATCTGGTGAGTCGACTATGCTATTATCGCTTGGGTCTATTAGGGAAGAGAGAGTTGTGCTCTTCCTTGAAAGATGTTTACGCAGGACGTTTCTGCTGCACCACGCTTCCATTTCCCACAGCTCTGCTCGGGTTGTGGCCCTCAAGCCATCCCAGCGTCGCTGCAGGAGAATCCGAAGTTCCTTTCGGAGTGAGGCCAGCGCCGAAGCGACACCAGGCCCACCGGACAGTGGCCTCGAGAGCAGGAGGATCGCGTCGGAGACGATTTTAATCTCCTCACGCTCCTCGCGCGCTCGACGCTTGCCCCAAGGCCTGAAGCACTCACGCACCCTGACCTTCACGTCATCCCATTCCGTACCACTTAGATTCGCTGTGTTATGAAGCGATCGAAATAGTATGGATGATACCTCTGCGGTTGCCAGCCTATCTTTTAGGAGACGTGGATTTAAGCGCCATGGTCTCTTTGCTCTTGATACTAAGCTAGAATCGGCGACCCGCAGAATTAGGAAGAACGTTCCTATAATTGCTTACATTCACAGTTGTGTTTAGAAAAAGTTTATTTCGACAAGAGGCGATACGAACACTGAGTCATAATCACGACACAATTCCACCGGGACGATAACATGTAAGAAACGAAACACAGCACGTTTTCAACGTAAGTAATGTCCGAGTCCTCACGCACTAACATATAAACACATATACCCACGGAAAGGAACAGTTACACATAAACTAAATGCCACATGTACAAAATGATTTTCAATATATACAGTGTACACAATGGTTATGTACAGTGATGATGTGATAGAACACTTTACACAATTTTGAAGTGATGTGCACGAGATGTGTATGTACAAAAATGATCATGTATAGGAGAGGACACACACACAGAAATCACGGGCACCTGCATTCTATGTGCATTAATTGAATACTTCTGATAGTCTGGCTACAAGAACCAGGCTGGACGAAAATTCAGCCATACGCGTCCATCAGCCACCGACAGGAAACGACATGACCATTGTCGAAGGAACTCTTCTTCTCCAAGGAAGAACAACTCCTCCGACAGAAACGACAGTAGCTCAGAGTAGAGCCTCCCCATAAGTGGAAACAGAGCGCGGTGACGACGTCCCGTGGCAACTGCCTCGCACCGGTTACGCCATAGACAGAAGGCCCCCGCAGCAATTAAAAGTCGCGCGAAGCGGCCACGTGAGCAGCGACCAGACGTAATAAAGCGGTTAACTCCACGGCCACGAAATCCAGTATGCACGGCCCTCCAAAATATCCTGGCAACGACGCATTGCAGCAGTACATGTTTATTGGATTCTTGAAGGAGGCAATTGGGACACCGCGAAGATGGGACAACGCCCCACCGCTCAAGCCTGTCCCGAGTTGGAAGCACTTGCCACCCTAGACGCCACATGAAGTCGCGTAGGTGGCCAGGCAGGAATGATGCCGTTATCGCATCCCACGACACGTTATTTGAACGTGCGAGGCGCGCTGGGGGAACTAGAGGAAGCAGTAAGGCTGACATAGTATCTACTACACGGTTTTGGAGAACGTCTACATCAGGACATACCTGTTGTATGTGGCGATAAAATGCCACGGCCGTACAGTAAAATGTAGGTGCGTTTAACACTTGTGGTCCGCGATTTAAGTGTACGCCCGGTAACATGTAGCGAATTTTTGTGCCAAGGAAATAGCAAGCGAGTTCACGCGCTGGACACTGATCATGCTGTAACAGACGGAGCAGAAATCGCAGAGCAAGCAGCCGGCAGCGGACAGACACGGATGGGAAGGCAAACCCACCGCGAGAGCGTGGTTGCCCAAGCGCCGCGCGACAGACCAGTTCTGTACGGCCCGACCAGAAGAAGGCACCAAGAAGGGACTGCAAGGACCTAGTAACCCGTAATGGTGGCTGTACGACGTGACAAACGTACCACACTCGGCCGCAAAATACAGACTGCGCTAAGTACCTTCTTTCTGATAGGGGTAAATCATACCCTTGAACCTCTTCAATATTTCGCCTTACATCTTCAAGAATTGAGAGCCACACAGAGTCTGATATGCCATTAGAGGTGTAGTCAAGGCCTAAAATGCGAAGAGAATCGCTCTTTTGAAGATGGAAAAGGGGACTTAGGCGTGTCTCTGGTGAACCAATGAACAAATAACGACATTTTGAAAAATTTAGCGCAGCACCTGAAATATTTCCGTACTCAGTGAAAATTCGGAGGCTACGGGTTAAGCTATCTTCATTCCTGAGATATAATGTGATGTCATCGGCGAAGGCTGTCACCTTCACAACACCGCTACCAGGCAGTGGGAGACCGCATACGTAAGGGTCTCTCACTATTGAGCGCAGAAATGGTTCAAGGCTGAGCACAAAGAGCACTGGATAGAGGGCACCCTTGACGAACGCCACGAGTAACGGGAAACGGTGCACTTCCTCGACCATCAAGGAACAATGTACTTCGGATATTTGAATAGGTATTCCTAATAAGTTCAACAAAATTTGACGAAAAGCCGAACGAGGTCAGTACATTAAAAATGTAGTTATGTTCGAGGCGATCGAATGCCTTTTCTTGGTCTAGTGAAACTAAGAGACCACGTGCCGACCTGGTCAGCGTACATGTCATTATGTCACGCGTAACGAACGAAAGACTGTGTATCTCTCTGCCAGGGACTGAGCACGCCTGATGGTGTCCTATTAGGGAAGGCATCAGGCTTCTCAAGCACCGGATGAGAACAGCTGTGAAGGTTTTGTAGTCAACGTTGAGAAGCGTGATTGGCCTCCATTCCTCTGGACGAACTGATGACGGATCGTGTTTAGGGATTAGCACAATACGACCGTCCCGAAAACTAAGCGGGAGATCAAAGTTCTCAAAGCATTGGCTGATAACAGATACGAAAGTGGCACCAATATCTTCCCAGAACGTTAGATAAAACTCAAGGGTAACCCGTCCGGCCCTGGGGCCGAGCCACGCTTCATGGAAGATAATGCTGCCTTCACTTCCTCGGCTGATGGTCGTGCACAAAGACGGTCAGCTACCTCAGGTGGAACCTGAGGCAGCCCACTAAGCAATGTATGAAATCCTCGAGAGCCAGAATTTATTTGCGTGGTCGTACGCACCATGTTTTCAAAATGCGTTACAAAGAGTGAATAATCACGCGCGGGAGGTGGTGTAACAGGAAGTGCTCTTGGGGCCGCAGAATCGAATGCATTCGGCTGTCTAAAAAGCGAGTTTCTTGAAAAGCGCAGGACTTCGGGGTGTGCACACGGATTACGTCTGCATCGCCAAGCAGCAGCTGACAAAGACGACGCCGCGATGAGGCGTTGGAAACGCCTCCGTAGCTCACGCTGCCATGACTGCATCAACGGAGTCAGTTGATTGACCCGAAGGGCGATGCGGAGCTTCGTGGCAGTATCCGCCAGTTCTTCTGACATACGTCGTCTGAGTGCACGTCCTTCTACTGAACAGTGCAGACGCCACTGCACCTTGAGCGCATCCCATGACTCTCGCTCAGATCTAGAAACAGAGGCGCCCAAGACTCTTGACAAACAAGAGCGCGAGCGCGCGTCATGTAGAACGCGGATGTCTAGACGCCAAGGTTTTACTGATGAGGAAGCAGGGAAGCGAATTTCAAGTAAAACTGGTTTGTGATCGGAAATATAAACAGGGGATGAAGGTAACGTTATCACATCAGACCGGGTGACATACTGAGCTAAACTGCTTGGAACATAGGCACGGTCTCACCTGCTTGACGACGCACCGCGTCGCCAGGTCCAGGCAAATAAAGAACCATGAAAAAGTCTATATGTATCGAGCAACGAAAAATGCTGGACGAGGCGACGCAACTCCCGTGCGTTCCAATCAGGGCGACCCCAGCCCGGGCCTTGCACATCTGCTCGCGTGTCTAAGACGCAGTTAAAATCCCCAACAAGCACCACGTGACGACCGTCAAGGAAATACACGTCCAGGTCACGAAAAAAATCATTGGACTTAATGGCCTGCGCGGGTCCATATATGCACAAAATCCGTAACCTAAATGATGATAGTACACAATCAAATGCCAATATTCGCCCAGTCCCATCATAAAAGACATGATGATCTCATAAGAGAGCTCTGTTGAAAATAATAATACCAACTCCACTGGATCGTGATGTCGCGAAGGAGAAGTAACAGTCTAGGTTAAAAGTGCGTTTGAAAGTAAGGACATGTCCAATGGTGAAAAAATTTGTTTCTTGTAAACACAGTATGTCACAATTTTTTGCGCGGACCACGCTGATAACTTCGGCTTGTTTTACAGGACTTCGGAACCCTTGTGCATTTAATGAAATAATCCTCAGGGTGTCAGCCATATTTAATTAAATGTATCACTAAACTGACCTGGTCGTGTTGTTCAAGTCGGCGCCCCGGGAACAAGTCCAGGGGTTAAGCAGTGCACGCGTCACTTCTTCGACCCTCTCGAAGAAGGCCGAGGTTTTTTGGGCCGCTGTAACTCGGCACGGCGATCTGGGCCGCCGTCTGAGCCAGAGGCTGACGCATTAGCGCGCTTTACGTCTCGTGGGGCCGCCATTTCTATGTCGAGTTCATCCAGGCTTGGCGAGAGTCCAACGCTGCTATCAACTCCGAGGCTGAAGCTGTTTTCTGATGAGGTTGATGTCGGTAGCGGTAGGGCGGCGGGATTGATTTCATCTTCGCCGACAACTTCGGCAGCTGGAGGCTCATTGAGATGTAATGGTTGCGCCGTTGCAGGAGATGCAATTGAGGCGGATGAAGCCACAGCAGATTTCGCGGGTATATCGTCTGTAGTAATCGCATGGTCAGGTGTTTTATCTGCGTTTAAATCTTTGCTGCGATCAGGAGGAGTGATGGTAGCAGCCGAAGTGGAGGCGCTTTCGGCCACAGCACGCGTGTCGTTCGCTGCTTGGAAGGCCAGCGAACGTGGCGTGTTGCGATCCGCCACGTCACGGTCTTCTTTTTCAGTAGAGGAGGCCATGGCGCGTTGTGACTTCTCGAGCTGCATGCCTCTTCTTTTTCATTTCTTGACGTTGTTTCATGCGTTGTCAGTGCAATTTCTTTGATTACGGCGTCACGCGCAGTCGCAACCGCAATTGACGCCGGCGGTAAGGGGGGAAAGGCTCCAGTAGCAGCGTCTGAGTACGAACGCCGCACAGGGCAAGCGACCGTAGGGTGACCATCCCCGCATCGCCGACAAGGACGGTCGTATCCGTCGCTCTCATGGCCATGGACACCACAACGGCCACAGAACCGGTGCACTGTGCACGGTAGTGGTCGCTGGAGCCGCACCGACGACACACGCGTTGCAAACCGCGGTAGTCAAACGTCACACGACGACCAGAGACCATGGCTGCTTTGGAGCCGAGTTTTAATGCGCAACACTGCTTGGAAGCCATAACGAGGAACCCCCTCACATGCTCTAAGTAATATTTTTTTTATTGGATCAACGTTTTCTTTAGCGCTCGACAATTATTAAGTTTGAGTAGCATTCCTAACAAGTTTAACACGAAGCATGTTTCTTTTTACTTAATCATGACTGCGTTTTTGTTGAAGATAAGATATGCAACATAGTAGCATAATATTGTGAATAGTGTTTCGTTTCTGAAAAGCCACATTTTCTTTCGATTTTTTTTTTCTGTACTGGTTCTCCTTCCAAACTGGTGGCGTACGCTTTAAAAGAGAATCGTCGCTCTTGCCATGTTTATAACACTCTGTTAACAGTAACATGACATTGCTTGAAGTTGTCACTCCATTAGCTCCCATGCCACTCCTATCACACCGGCGTCTAGGGCAACGACGAGGCTGAGGCCCTTGCAAAGGCAGCACACCACGCCACTGAACCCGTCAGCACCGCGGTAACCGCCTTCGACAGAGCAGTTCTGTACTGCCCGACCAGAAGAAGGAACCAAGAAGTCACTGTAATGACCTAGTAACCCGTACTGGTGGCTGTACAACGTGACAAACCTACCACATACTGCTGCAACATACAGACTGCGCTAAAAAACTTCCTCATAATAGGAATAAATCATATCACTGAACATCCTGACTATTCCGCCTTTACATCGAAAGCCACAGAGTCTGCTATGCCATCATAGGCGACATCAAAGCTACGAGAACCAGCCTGATGAAGACTTGTACCACCGCCACTATATAGTGATTCGGAGACGAATTTTCAATATCAACACTGATTCGGAGCTATAAGAACCCCCTCACCTGCTGTCTGTAATAGTTTCTATTTCGATCAATGTTTCACATAGCATTTGTGACGATCGTTAAAGCTCAATTTGAATACCTAACAAGTTCAATATTAAGCTTCTTTCGTTTTACTTAATCCTGACTGCGTTACGGTGGTAGACAACATATGCAAAATAAACCTTCGGTTGGGGCTAGTTGGAACATCGCATTATAAGGTGAAATATTTAGCGCAAACACCCAAGACAAACCGCAAGGAAGCGATGAGACAAGCAATGGCGATGTGCTTGTCTCTTCTCTCTTCCCTCCCTCTCTCTATCTTACCTTTCTATTCCCTCTTTCCCGTCCCCCGAGTAAGATAGCCAACCAGACGCATTTCTAGTTAACATCCCTGTCTTGTCTCTTCATTTCGTCGTCCTCCTCCTCCTCCTTTTTGTGCTTTGTCCTAGGTGCTTGCGCTGAATATTTCTCCTTATGATAGGTAAAATAGAAGGATAATACAATGGACAGTGCTTTGTGAGCGCATTTCCTACCGATTTCTTTTCCGTGGTGGCTCTACGAATAACGTTGTCTCTTTCTGTCTCCTTCCAAACTGGCGGCGTATTCATTAGAAGAGATTCATCGCTCTTGCCATGTTGATTTATGCAACTTTATTTATTTATTTATTTATTTATTTATTTATTTATTTATTTATTTATTTATTTATTGTTATTATTAGGAGCGGAGTACTTCAAGCGGGCTTCAACTCCGCTGCTGGTTGGCCCGGTATTCCACTACCTCCGGGATCGGCCCATGGACACAACAAATACATTGGGGGTATATGCGTACACAGCTTTGCTATGAAACAATAAGCAGCTATTGCAATTAAAGGCACAAGGAAATTACAAACCGAAAGGAGGCAGCTGTAAGCAAAGGAAACAAGTGTCGCAGTGAATAAAAACTAGAGCAAAGACAAATTAATGAAGAATCGGAAGGCATGAAATCCAAACTAAACTTAGAGCAACGCCCAGCAAGGTATGGATAACATAGCTGCAAATTCACCGGTATACATACACGCGCAAAAAGAAATGTCAAATGTTTTGTTAGAGCAAAGAAAAAAATGACCAACGCTTCACAGGCCTACCGGAAAATGGAGGTAAGCGAAGCTTGTCCTGTGTGCGCCTGACCTTCGTCATGGTTAATTAACCCACAGGTAACGGTGCCGGATTGCTTCGGCCTCCCGCGCCCTCCACTCGGGATCTTCTCGTCGCTGTCGGATTGCCTGGGCTCGGGCGGCTCTAAAGGCGCGTTGACAGCCCGATGTTATCGGCGGGTGGGCGAACGTCGTTAGACGCCGGTTGCGTCGGAGCGCGTTAGCCGCGTCCAGTTACGTTAGCGGTGCCACTGCATCGAACCATCGGTCTAACTATAGACGCTGTTGTTCTCGCCAACGTGACGTAACGTGTGCGCGCGCTCAAGCTACGTCGGACTATATTTAGGCCTTGACGGCGGGATCGGCGCGCCGACGGCGAGCCCGTTCACGGGCGAGTTGTCGACGCCGCTCGTCGAAGACTGCCAGTTCCTCGGGGGAACACATAACGCGTGGCCATCCCATCCGTTTTCTGAGAATGAACTGAACTTAAACGAAGCCGGCGCTGCGTGCCCGAAACCCTTTCCTGCCCTTTCCCTCCCCGGCGGAAGCGAAACGGCTCTGATTGGTTGCGCGCGTGGCGTGAGCGCGCGCCCATGCAGCTAGAATCCTTTCTAATGACTCACACTCCGGCGCCAGCGCAGCTTTCAACTTATCAAACCGCCCTTTCCAGCAGCTTGAGCTTACCGTCATGGCGATACCGTAAAACAAAGTGGCGGATCATCATCATCGTCATTCTCATAATAATCATCCTCCCCCTTCCAACATTCATACTCATTGAGCCCAAACAGTGGTAACATACTCTATATGTGGCGCCTAAATCACTCCTACAGCGCAATCGCTCCTGCAGAGTAACAAATGCCATGTTTTTGTGCATTGCAAAAACCGCAAGGCATTGCAGCAGCCGGAAAAAACGTCATTACACCGCCGCCGAATTTACGACACTATTAGATCGAGCAGAATGCCAGTATTTTGGTCTAGGCTATAGCTTCTCCAACTCCCACTAAAGTTTTTTCTCTCACTCTTCCTCCGAGAGTGCGTGGAATTTCAGAAATAGATTTAGGTGCCATATGGGACGAGCACTGACTCCCCGCCCAAAGTCAGCGATGCATTGTTCTTAGGGTGTAGATCAAACATTACACGATCGCACGACATTATTGCAAGCAATCACACCTTGCTACAGTGCCGTGCTGGAGCCTGGAAGACGGAGCCTGGAGCCTGGAGCTTGGAGGACGGAGCCTGGACGGAGCCTGGAGCCCACGGGTGATACAAGTCGGAAGTAGCAGACGGAGGAAGCGCTTTTCGTGTTCTTTCGTCTTGTGTCGTGTCTGTAGCGCGATAAAATGCATAACGTTGAATCAATCGGCAACTAGCCAAAATTTTTGTTTCTGGCGGTTGGTGATGGCGTTGCTATACATGTGCGGTTAGCCTGGCAGACTTGGCCGGCTGCTGCGTCTCCTGAGTGTCATACTTTCAGACTGGAAGTCTGCAATTCGACAAGTATCTCGTTGGCGTTCCTCCAAACAGGTTCCTTGCCCTGTCGCTGGCTTCACTTAAAGAAATCGCCAAATGAGGGATTGAGGTAACGTTTCCGCGGATATCTCCACATGATGGTGCCCCTGGGAACGAAAGAGGAGACGGCCTCGCCTATGAAGCACTTTCAAGGCTGCTAAAAGTGACAGCTCCGGTGGTGAGAGCATAGTGTCTGGGAAATACACTTGAAATTAAACAAAAAGAGAAAATTTGAATTTCGTACTCCCCAAAGAGACTAATTCGCTGCCAATTTTCGTTCGCTTGGGAAACCGCCGCATCAGCATTTGCGTAGTGAAGGGACTTGGCCGCTCGGTAGCCAGCCTGCTATGCAGATTAAGAACAGGAACGGCCTATACACTTATGCACGGATGTTCTAAGCCATGGCTGCGCTGCAGCTTCTCCATCTTGCACTGAGTGCAATCAAGTGGGTGATATAATCGACTCGTGACGACATATTTGACGCAGGATTTTCTTTCATGATATGCCACACATTGTATGTAACAGCAAAGGAGAAAGTTGATTTATGCATTCTAGGAATTAGCGCGGAAAACGACGGCAGTAGAAAAAGGAAAGACCCAGAACGAGCGCTCTAACAATTGAAGTTTATTAAGGAAAAAGTAAGAAGAGACCACCTGTGGGCGCGTGTCATTAGGTCACACGAAATAGATCACCAAGCATTTGCGCCTCACAATCTAACAAAGAGGTGTAGACGGCTCCAATATGCTATCATCGCGCACGTGTTGTGCGTGATAGGCTTCTGTGTGATTTACGGGGTTTTACGCAAACCGAAGCTGCACCGAGGAAGCATGGCTGCAAGATAGACGCGGAAGTGGGGAACTCCGGATTAGTTGCGACCACTCGCGGTCCTTTAAGGTGCGCCTACGTACACCAGGGTTCTTGCATTGCGCCGCCGCATGCGTGCGGCAGCGGCGGTCAGGAATCGCACCCGCGACCTCGTGCGCGGTACACAGCAGAACGCCATGGCAACTGGGCCACCACGACGGGCGCGGAGAACGGGCGAGTGATCGGACTGTTATCGAAAGAGAAATCACGTAGCCATGGCTACGTACTACAGGTACGTATTTTAGCTTTCGATGTTAATTTGTCACTATATAATTCAGCTACAGTTACACAGCTTGGAAGACGTCACATTGTGTTGTAAGAAACAAAAGGAGAAACGCTAGCGCGTTACGCGTTCTCTTTCGACATGTGCCACGTATAGGCACAGCGGTGACAAGCAGCACCGAAAAAAAGAAAGGAAAAGAAACGAGGGCGGCTTTAAACACCGAGGAAATAACGCAGCCCGTTTCACCCCTCCCTTCCTTTCTGTAAGCCTCGCTTTTGAGAGGTCGGTGGCTCAGCGCAGTTCGCAAGATGATATCGGGGAGGCGAACGCCGCGAACAAAAAAAGAAAAAAAAGAATATCCACGCAACGAAAAGCGGAGAAGTCCAGCGCTTTCTTTCTGCTCCCGCAACAGAGAAGCGAGCAGGCAGGCATTCGGAGGAGACGACGCCCCACCTGGGGTCTTAGTCACCCACGCGCATTCACGGCGCCGAGAGCACCCCGTCGAGCGAGAGCGGAGGCGAGCAGGGGACGCAAAAGAGCCACCGCTCGCGGGGGGCAGGCCGAGCCACAAAAGGAGGCTCTCTGTCTCGCAAGCACGTGACGAGCGGGAACTCCGAGCCGGGGGAACCGCTATGACAATCACGTGCTTTTGGCTATCGTATATCTTGGCATTTATACAGTCGTGGGACGTGTCGGCCATATTCCCACCGCACGACTACAAATAATGACGTTAAACGGGATGTCTAGTAGCGACAACGTTAAAGGTACGCTAAAATATCAGAAAGGTTGTTCACGTAGTCTGCTAAAGCCACTTGTATGATCACTCTTAGTAGTTTGCTTAGAGCGCCGATGTGGCGTCAATTTTTTCCGGGGTACAAATGGATGGATGTATGGATGGATGCCATGAGCGTCTCCTTTGGAACGGGGCCGTGGGTCGCGCCACCAAGCTCTTGTTACCATATTGCCTAAAGTCCTACCTATGTTAAAAAAGAAAAAAAATCGCGATGAATTCCCATAACCAAACTTTCTGAACCCCTGTAGTGAACTTGGTTTTTGCACGCCTCTGTCGTTGTCGTTTCCCTGCTTTTCTTCCATCAATCTTCCAATCGCCTCTTATTAATCTCTATTGCGGACACGTTTACTTTTCTCCTGCTCTCGCTGAACCCAGGGGCTTCAAGGAGTCGGTGATTCCTAAATCGACCGCTGGGCAGATTTCTTCACATTCTAATAGAACATGCTCCATTGTTTCCCTGGCTTTACCGCAGCCCCAAGCACACGCTTCTTCTTCCTTCTTACATATCGCTTTATAGGTACGTGTTCTAAGGCATCCTGATCAGTACTGCGCTGCTGGGCAACCCCTTGCGGCTCTCCGCCTATATAAGCGTAGTGCTAGGGGCCTCCCATATCCTTCATTAACACCGTGCAGTTCACACAAGAGCCGGTACAGAGTTATTCATTCGTTATGCAGGTTATACAGCTCCAGAGGCGTTCGTTCTAGAGATGCTCGACTGTAGTTTGCGCCGGCATGAGACAGGCATGCGTACGGTTTAAACGTGGGGCTGGTGTGCCTGCTGCGTGAGATGTTCGATCCCACCGTTCGAAAGGTGACAAGGAAATTTATTCGCCCGTAGGCACGCATACAACTGTGGTATGAACGTAAAGTACAACATAAGGTACAGCACATGTAATACATGATACTTGATGGAAACAAAACAGTTCAGCATATGAAATAGTAATTGTCTGCTTGACACTGGGTTTACGCCACACAAGAGCAACACATCATTACAGCGTCCACCCAAAAGCATTACTGTCAGCCTCGAATTTATGAAAGACACCCGAGGCAAGTACCAACTCACGCAAAGAGAATTGAGCATTGTGTTTAGAAAAAGTTTATTTCGACAAGAGACGATACGAACACTGAGTCACAATCACGGCACAATTCCACTGGTACGATAACATGTTATGGCTGCAGAAAAACGGCCTATTCAAGGTGTCACGCCAAGTGGAGCCGAAATGCAAACTCTCGCGCCTACGTGTTATCGCTCATAACCACCGCAGTTACTCTGGCTATACTTGTAGTTTTGCAACAAATAATTCGTTCTTGTATGACTACCGAGAAAATCAGAACAGTCCTCGCAAACCGCTCCGGTAGCAGCGAAAGTCTCTTACCTCAATATCTCCCGTGCAAAGCGCTACAAGAGCACAAACGCGATGTTGAAGGTCATATTAGGCGAGAACGCGCTTGTCATCGGTACTTAACGCGATTGCCATTCTTAGGATACTTCACGCAGTTTGCGGTCTCTTGTCTTGTCTTGCGTCCCAGACAGTGGCGCGTACCCACTATGGGGGATTGGCCAAGAAGCAGGCGGTTTTCCGTATGGTTAGAAGTAGAGAGAAACTGGATTTGTATAGTGGAGCGTGGGACGATAGTACTGTAATTTAGAAGTGTAATTAACTATTGTTAGGAATTCCGATAAAATAAGTAAACGTAAAGAAATGAAATAATATAAATTATGGATGATTTTAGAAATTCAGCAAGGTACTCTTTTTGTGTCTCTGATGAAATTGTAAACTGCCAGAAAAGCATCCCTGTGGCTGGATCCTCTTGTGGATCTAACTTCTTTCACGCCAGCGCATGAGCTGACATCGTGGGGAAGTCACCACGCAGTCACGCAAGCCCCCAGTACCGACTATAGTGGGCGCGCAAGTGCAGTGCACGTATTCACAGATGCACGTCTGGTACGGTTAGCGCAATCGCTACCGTTACCACGAAGCACTTGCGAATGAAAGAGTGCCAACAACAAGTCGAAAGGGGAAAAAGAGACTTGTTGGAATCGCACCGCTGGCACGAGTTGATGGGGTCTCGGTGCCGACGCCCGTTATTGCGAATGGGTCGCAAGCCCCAAGGGTAGCGTTGGCCTGGCGGCCTGGGGCACTGGAAGCATCCGAAGGTCCCGGCAAAGCAAGAGAAAACTGGTAACAGAACAACTTGTTTATTCTAACATAGCAAAAGAGCGGCCGGTCAGTTCGACCGAAGTGGAGAGACGGGAGAGCACGTAACTCAACAGTACAAATCGGAGCCTCTCTCCTGGCGTCCGGGGGCAGCTGCTCTTATACTCTCGGCGTCGCGGTCCAAAAGGGAAGGTCACGGGATGAAGGTCACAGGATGAAGGTCACGGGACGGCGGAGCATGAGCCCACGACGGCGCGCACGGTCGAGCCGAGAGACCTGCTGAACCGAGTGCAGTGACGCATCGCCAACCCGCCCACACGACGGCGCGAACGGTTGAGCCGAGAGACCTCCAGGCTCCTCATTCGGGGAACTCCGCTCCCCGGCTGCCGCGCTTTGACAAGCGAGGGCACACACACACACACGCACACACGAAGACACGTGGCACTGAAACACGCCTGGACACGCTTGGCGGGTAGGCGTTGCGGCGGCGTTGAACGGGCCAAAATGTCCGCCGCTTTGAACAAAGCCCCGGCGTCCGTTGCATCCGCGCCGGCATTACCGCGCGTTGTAGGCGAAACGTAACAGACCGCCCCGCCGGGGGAAGGAGATCCCGATGGTCAGGGGACTGCATCCGCTGTCCGGAGGGATGTCGCTCGATGATGCTCATAACCGTAGTCGGGCGTCCTTTGGCGTTTCTTGAGCGCAGCGCACAAAGAAGGCCTCGTTCTCACGTTCAGGTGCACACAGGACACTGCAAAGTGACTTCGGGAGAGTTGACATTTTTGTTCTCGTTTCCGGCAAGCGTTAGAACTACGCCGAAAGTCAACCGCTCAGTCAGCAAGCACGGCACAACCCTCACTAAGCCCTGCCAGGCTCTTTCCCCTTTTATACTGCTGCCTAGTTCCTTACAGTAGTTTAGCAGCACTCAGAACGCGTCCACAAATCGGAAAATTGCACTAGAAAGCACATCATCACTTTGAAACACTACACAAAAGCAATAAGTTAAAAAAAATCCTGCCTCAGGAAGAAAAACATCAGTAACAAGCAATTTTGAGGCTGATTCCCACGTTAGGGGCTTCGACTTAAGCCATCGGCGTTACCGTTGAGACTCCCCTTTTTGTAACGCACCTCAAAGGAATATTGTTGCAAAGCGAGGCTCCAGCGCAGGAGGCGGCCATTTTTGGGAGAGATGGTCTGCAGCCATTGGAGAGGGCAGTGATCCGTTTCAATGATAAACCTCGAGCCGGCTAGGTAACATGACAATTTCTGAACGGCCCACACGATACACGCACACTCTTTCTCGGTGGCGCTATACGCCTGCTCACGACTCGTCAGCTTACGACTAGCATACAGGACGGGGTGTTCTACTTCTCCATTTTCCCGTTGGCACAGTACAACGCCCATGCCTCGCTCACTAGCATCACACTGAACAACGAACCCTTTTGTGTAGTCGGGCGATCGTAGCACAGGCTGGCTTGTTAGGGCGCTCTTTAGGGCGCTAAAAGCTCTTTCCTTCGTCTCATCCCAGACGACTGTTTGCGGCTCTGTCTTTCTTAGAGCATCCGTCAAGGGAGCCGCGATATCAGAGTACCTGGGGATGTACCTCTGATAGTAGCCGGCGACACCTAAGAACGACCGAATATCGGTCTTCGTGCGCGGTTGCGGGAAGTCTCGCACAGCGGCCACCTTGATTTCAGAGGGGCGGCGACGACCCCGACCAATCACGTGTCCGAGGTAGACAACCTCGGCCTGTGCTAACTGGCACTTGGGAGCCTTGACTGTCAAGCCCGCATCGCGCAGGCGGGTTAGCACTGCCCGCAAGTGCGCCATATGCTCAGGCCAGGATGCGGAGAATATCGCTACGTCGTCTAGATACGGTAAAGCGAATTCTTGCTGTCCCCGCAACACTTTATCCATGAGGCTTGAAAAGCAGTATGGCGCGTTCTTCAAACCAAAACTCAAAACTTTAGGACGGAATGTCCCCATTGGTGAAATGAACGCCGCATACCTACTAGCCTCTTCTGTAAGTGGAACCTGCCAATAACCCCTGACAAGATCTAGGGTGGAAATAAACTGAGCGCTACTCACTCTCTCAAGGCGCTCCTCGATGTTAGGGATCGGATAAATTTGATCCTTAGTGATGGAATTAAGCCTGCGGTAGTCGACGCAAGGACGAGGTTCCTTGCCCGGTACCTCAACTAAAATCAAAGGGGAGGTATAATCACTCTCACCCGCTTCAATAACACCGAGCTGTAGCATTTTCTTTACCTCAGCCTCCATAATATCGCTCTGGCGGGGTGACACCCGGTACGCCTTGGATCGTACTGGCTCTGGGGAGGTAAGTTCTATGTCATGAGTAAGGACAGAAGTCCTACCAGGCCTCTCAGAGAACAGACCTTGAAACTCTTGTAAGAGCTGGTGTAGTTCGGTTTTCTGCTCAGGCGACAGCGATGCTTTACTTATTAAGTCACTAATGACTTGATCGGTGTCTTTCCTGTTCGTCACTGAGCCTAGTCCCGGAAGCTCGACCGGAAGCTCTTCGGGCACGTTTACCATCATGCACACCACTGCTTCCCGTTGCTTATAGGGTTTGAGCAGATTACAGTGGTAAACTTGCTGTGCTTTCCGCTTTCCTGGCAGACTCATCACGTAGTTAACGTCCGACAGTTTTTGAACAATCCGTGCTCGGCCCTCCCACTGCACGTCGAGTTTGTTCTTTAGCGATGTGCGCAATATCATGACCTCATCGCCCACCTCAAAACGACGGGCCCTGGCTGTCCGATCATAATAAACCTTGGCCCTCTGCTGGGCCTCTGCCATTGCTTCACCTGACAACTCCTGTGCCCTTCTTAAGCGTTCGAGGAGCTTAAGCACGTACTCTACCACGACTGGGTCGTCGCCCCTGCCTTCCCATGATTCTCGAAGCATGCGAAGCGGAGATCGCAGCGAGCGACCGTACACCAGTTCAGCTGGCGAAAACCCCGTAGCCGCATGCGGCGCGGTCCTTAATGCAAACATCACTCCAGGCAGACACAGCTCCCAGTCAGTTTGATGTTCAAAACACAATGCTCTCAACACGCGCTTCATGACGGAATGGAGCTTCTCAACGGAATTCGACTGGGGGTGGTGCACTGAGCTGTGTAACAGCCTTACCCCGCACCTTTCGAGAAAGGCTGTCGTCAAAGCGCTAGTAAACACTGTACCCTGATCTGACTGGATTTCTGCAGGAAAACCAACTCGCGCAAATATGGACAGTAGTGCATTGACTATCTCAACTGAGCTGAGTTCTTTAAGCGGCACTGCTTCAGGGAACTTTGTCGCTGGGCAGATCACAGTCAAAATGTGTCGGTACCCCGTGGCTGTTACCGGCAGAGGTCCCACTGTATCAATAACGAGCCGTCTAAAAGGCTCCGTAATGATAGGTACCAACTTCAACGGCGCCCTCGATTTGTCCCCTGGCTTGCCCACCCGCTGACAGGTGTCGCATGTCTTCACAAAGTGGTCTGCGTCCCGAAAACACCCTGGCCAATAGTACTCTTGCAGGAGACGGTCCTTAGTTTTCTTAACTCCTAGGTGTCCGGACCACGAACCCCCATGCGACAAGCGCAACAGATCCTGACGATAGCATTGAGGCACGATCAGCTGATCGAACTCCACTCCCCTGCGGTCTAGATACTTCCGGTACTGGACCCCACCTCTTTCCACAAAGCGAGCATTTTTCTGGGCGATACCTTCCTTGATAATGCAGCGTATGTTTTCTAGGCTGCCATCCTTCTTTTGCTCGGCTATCAAAGCCGGCCGGCTGACTTTTAGCAACCTGTTAAGTCCGTCTGACGTAGGCGCGATGAGCAAATCTGGAGACAGCTCTTCTAACTTTCCCGTGTCGGGAATTTCCTCTCCAGTATCTGCTGCCTTTAACGCTACAGGCTCAATTTTATTCAGTTCGGGCGTGCTCTGAATACCAGCTTGCTGCGCCTCTGACCCTTTTTCATCGTTCAACAACGTCGGCCCCGCAACTACCGCCTTTGCAGCGAGCTCCCGAACCTTCGATCTGGTTAAGGCCTGAACGCTAGCCTCACCAAACAAAAGCCCCTTCTCGCGCAGGAGGTGATCGGACCTGTTCGAAAATAGGTACGGGTACTGGGGGGGCAGCATAGATGACACTGCGGCCTCCGTCTCAAGTGCTCCGAAAGGTCCTTCAATAAGCACTTTTGCTACCGGCAGACACACGCTATGAGCTTCCACTGCTTGCTTGATCCATGCGCACTCGCCCGTGAACATATCGGGTTCTACGTAAGAGGGGTGAACTACATCCATTGTAGCTGCGGAATCGCGAAGCACTCGGCACTCTTTCCCGTTCACGAGGAGGTCTCGCATGTAAGGCTCGAGAAGCTTCATGTTCTCGTCAGTGCTGCATAAAGACAGAAACACGACTTTTGTTTTTGTTTCTGGACACTGCGCCGAAAAGTTACCCGGCTTCTGGCACGTATAACAAACGCGCGCTTGCCTCGTCTCGAACCGCTTTCTGCGTTCGGCTTCGGTTGCCGCCGTCTCCGTACGTTCGGTCGGACTGCTTTCACTCGCATCCGAACTACGTGTGTCCCCCTTTGCTCTCATGGGCGTGAACTTTGGCCTCTCAAACTTGGAGCCAAATTCACCCTTTTGACCGTCCTTAGCTCCACGAGCCCGACGCGTCACAAACTCCTCGGCTAGCTCAGCGGCTCGAGCCACCGTACTAACGTCTGGCCTATCCAAGACCCAGTACCGCACGTTCTCAGGTAACCGACTATAAAACTGTTCTAGCCCGAAACACTGCAGAACTTTCTCGTGGTCACCAAACGCTTTCTCTTCTTTGAGCCACTCCTGCATGTTTGACATTAGCCTGTACGCAAACTCTGTATATGACTCACTTCGGCCTTTCTCGTTTTCCCGAAACTTCCGACGGAACGCCTCCGCTGACAGCCGGTACTTTTTTAGCAGACTCGATTTCACTTTGTCGAAATCCTCTGCCTCCTCTCTCTCCAAGCGAGCGACTACGTCGGCCGCCTCGCCGGGTAGCAAAGTGAGCAAGCGCTGTGGCCACGTTTCCCGAGAGAACCCCTGCTTCTCGCACGTTCGCTCAAAGTTAACCAGGAACAAACCAATGTCCTCTCCAAGCTTAAACGGCCGCATCAGGTCAGTCATTTTGAACAATACTCGTTCTCCTGCACCGTGTGCCTGACTTCCATTACGAGCGCGTTCCATCTCTAACTCGAGACGCTTCATTTCCAAAGCGTGTTCGCGCTCTTCTTTTTCTTTCTGTTCTTTTCGTTCACGCTCATCTTTCTCTTTCTGCTCTTTAAGTTCGCGCTCCTGTTTCTCTTTTTGCTCTTTAAGTTCGCGCTCCTGTCTTTTTGCCGTCTCCCTCTCCTCAATGGTCTCAAGGCATTCCGACAGCTCGTCATCCTCAGCTTCTAACTCAAGAATAGCCCTTAGCAGTTCTGGTTTTCTGAGTTTGTCTGAGACATCCAGACCCAACTCTCTTGCAAGCTCCAGCAATTTCGGTTTGCGCAACGACTTCAAATCCATGGCTGCTCTGAATGCTGCTTTCTCTACTGCCTACTATTGTCTTGCCGCAAACTAACCCGGCAGCAACGACAACCACAATTACCAGCTCTGTTTCTAACACTAACAAAAGCCTGGCAAAACTCAGAAGAAGAAAGTCCCGCACTCACCAAACCTTGCAGCCAAGACTTCAGCGCAGTCGTTCCGCTGCAGGCAACCAGTCATCACACAGGGCTCGTTGCACTGCTCCCGGATGGTCGTTGTGCTGCTCAGCATACAGTCAACCGCATCTCTTCGCTGCTGGCCTCCGTTGTCGCGATCTCACCGCTGGCAATCAGTTGTTGTAATCGCACCGCTGGCACGAGTTGATGGGGTCTCGGTGCCGACGCCCGTTATTGCGAATGGGTCGCAAGCCCCAAGGGTAGCGTTGGCCTGGCGGCCTGGGGCACTGGAAGCATCCGAAGGTCCCGGCAAAGCAAGAGAAAACTGGTAACAGAACAACTTGTTTATTCTAACATAGCAAAAGAGCGGCCGGTCAGTTCGACCGAAGTGGAGAGACGGGAGAGCACGTAACTCAACAGTACAAATCGGAGCCTCTCTCCTGGCGTCCGGGGGCAGCTGCTCTTATACTCTCGGCGTCGCGGTCCAAAAGGGAAGGTCACGGGATGAAGGTCACGGGATGAAGGTCACGGGACGGCGGAGCATGAGCCCACGACGGCGCGCACGGTCGAGCCGAGAGACCTGCTGAACCGAGTGCAGTGACGCATCGCCAACCCGCCCACACGACGGCGCGAACGGTTGAGCCGAGAGACCTCCAGGCTCCTCATTCGGGGAACTCCGCTCCCCGGCTGCCGCGCTTTGACAAGCGAGGGCACACACACACACACGCACACACGAAGACACGTGGCACTGAAACACGCCTGGACACGCTTGGCGGGTAGGCGTTGCGGCGGCGTTGAACGGGCCAAAATGTCCGCCGCTTTGAACAAAGCCCCGGCGTCCGTTGCATCCGCGCCGGCATTACCGCGCGTTGTAGGCGAAACGTAACAGACTGCACAATCATATATTTGACACCGCCTTCCCCACAGTCCAAGAAGAAAGAAAAGCGCCAACGAAAGAGCGCAATGAATAAAAGAAATGTAAACAACACTGGCTGCTCAGTCAAGCCCGAACGTACCAAGAAAAAACGTAGACCGAGGTGGCTCGGAGGACAAAGCCGTTGTACTCAACAAAGCAACAGGCTACCGAGAACAAGAACGCGGACTATACCCGATCCGCTAGGCGACCACGTCACTACGAAACTCGGCGTCAGCTCTAACGCAGCCGTCCCGTTATCTGGCAACACGTGGAGTCGCCTTCAACGCGGATCTTCGCTGTGGAAAATTGCATTCTAATGCGCTTTGGCCGTCTTTCTGAGCACGCGCGTGACAGACACGGTTCGAACTGCCCTCCCCTGCCACCTCCATAGCCTCCCTCCGTTCTCTACAACTCTGGCGGCACAAGTGAAAAAAAAAAAAAAAAAGAAGAAGAAAGACGAAACAGACTACGCTAACAGAAAAGATAACTATACCTACACGCACTCCAGTGGCTGTATTTTTTTTTTCTTTTTTTTCACGAAGACCCGTTGCGAACGCACGTGCGAGCTTCTGTAAAGCACGTCTACTTTGTATTCAACCTCGGCGAGGGGTCTCGTCGGGTCGTCCTCGTCGGTGATGCATGTGTTCTCAACATACCGTGCTAGAGGCTCCTTTCTTCTCGAGCTGCCATGGCTCGAAGGGTGGTAGGCATATGCGCTCGCTTTTAATCGTCTCTCTTCGGCTGCGTCAAAGAGGCGCACCGGAGCGCTGTTTATGGTTTACCGAAGCGATTGTCCTCTCCTGTTCTGAGTAAGTATAGCACATACGCACACACACACACGCACGCAACCTCGCTTTCCCCTTTTCCCCACCTCTCTCCTATGGACACACGGAAGGAAGCTGTACGCATAGTCCGCCCAAGGCTTGCGTGGTTACGGTACTTGTAACGGAGGCGAAGTCTGGCTCTTCTCAAGGCGTGGCACACCGGCACGCACACACGCACACAATAAAAAGGAAAGAAAGAAAGGAAAACAAATCAGCAAGAAGATGTGAACAATGTTTGGAGTACAGCCGGATAACTCTTCCTCCATCTCGGAAGTGAGGCGGGAAGCTTAAATCGCTCCGCAAAGACTGCAGATGTGAAATCTCGTATTATGTCTCGCGCCTTATCAGTAGTTTGACAAATAAATAAATAAATAAGTAAATAAATAAATATGACAATCCCTGCTTTTCTTAGCGAGATTTCTATGTGACAATACGAAAGAACAGGGAGAAAATGCATGCGACGTCTGCATTAACTTGATAAACACAGCAACACGATAAAAGGGAACAGCTAGCGCACAGAAAAGAAAAACAACGTCCTTTAGGAAACAAAGAAAAAAGGATATATATATATATATATATATATATATATATATATATATATATATATATATATATATATATATATATATATGTATATATATATATATATATATATATATATATGTAGAGAGAGAGTATTCGCCCACCCGGCCCACCGCAGTCCATTTACCTTTATTTGTACTCTTACCGCTGGAGAGAAACACAAATGAAAGTGGTCGTGAGAGAAAGGAGGATGAGCTACGAGAGAGAGAGAAAAAAAAGAGATAGTCTCAAAGAAGGCAGTAACCCGGTTGGCACTAATGTTGCAATATACACTAACCTTGGACGCTATTTCGACGAGACTAATGCACTCGGGCACTGTTCACTCAGTAGCCAGGAGAGACACTTTTCTCTCCCCCCCCCCCTTTTTTTTTTAACAGTCAGCATTTTCTTCCCGCAGTACCTCAAAGCAGCTCCTAAAAGGTTTGCCCTTCATATTTTATGAGACGAGTAAGAGAAAATGGAAAGCACTTTTGAATACAGGGTAACGAGTACGGCGGTTTGGTGTACCGCTCTGCCGCGCGTTATTCTACGCGCGTATCTGGTGTGAAAGATGTGAGAGGTCTGCGTGTTACGCGCGCGTATATACGCGCTCTGCAAAGAAACGAATAAACATCGACTACTTCACGCACTTGTTAGAAAGGAGAGTGACAAACGAATTATAATTAACAGGAACAAACACGATGCATACACGACGGTCCACGTTACATGAAGACAAGTACGCAGCAAATACCCACTGCGATAAGCGCAACACACGCGTATCGTTACACTATGTGAGGCAAGCGTTGAAGAACCGAGCGCGTTGTTCTCAATCTTTAGCAGCAACTGCGCGAATCTGCAGCAGTAGTATGAAACGGGCACAGGCTGCTGCTACAGAACGCAGGGGCACTTAATCAGTTCGACGATTTGGGCTTCCGACCGCCTCACTAGTACAAACATTTATTACTTCAGAATAGTTTCGGTATACGCAATTTTCGACTGGTACGCTGGGGATCGACTGCTCCCCCCCTACCCCCCCCCTCCCATCGCTCTTTTGTGGCCAAGCTTGGGTTTCCATATACCTTTGTTTCTCGCAGAGCCATCCCGCACACACCACGTCTGAGCATTACCCGTCGTTTTGCTATAGCGTTCATAAACAAAGGTTGATTCGTAGCGAATTTCCTAACGCTATAGTGCGCGCTGTAGCTGTCAAGGACGACGAAGCCGGGGGGTGGGGAGGCCGTTGTTGTGGAGCCGAAACTTGGCGAGGCGTATTCAGGCAGCAGAGGAGGCGACACGATGAAAAAAGCATCGCCACGCGCGTGCGTCAACCTCCGCGGACGTCATCACGCGGTTGAAGTTACTCCGCGGTCCGCGCAAAGAAAGCATTCGCGTCTGGTCCGAGCTCGCTGGAGCGGACCGGCACGCAGACAGCGGCAGACTTCGCATACGGCGCGCCGGCATCCAGCCCCGTGTAGACCGTGCGGTGTTGTCCAAAGGACAAAGCTGGCGAGCGGGCATCTCTCCCGTCGGTGGTGTGCCCCCGAGGTTCTCTTTTTTAAAAAAAGAACTTAGACTCGAAGCGAGAGACAGTTATCCGATGATCGAACGCGGTGTCACGGCTTTCCTTCTATCTCGTCTGCCAGGGTGCGCTTCTTTCCCCGCAAGTGGACTTGTGTCATGCATGCGCACATGTGCGAGGTGTTTACTTGTGCATATCACCCTCGAGGTTTGTGGTTTTCTTCGCGACGCCGGCTTTCTAAAGCCAAGCTTCTTTCTTTTCTTGCTAACCGTCTCGGGGCTTGCTGGCCGTGGCTGCTGCTGCAGCTCTCTTGCCCAGTAGCGGCCTACATAGGACAGCACTCATATACAAATCGGCCTACATAAGGGTGCATTTGAGCGCGCGCGCGCACGCACGCACGCACGCACGCACAAACATTGGGGACTGTTGTCTAAATGGCAAAGTTGGACGCAGCAACAATGCACCCACATAAGAAATGAAAATACGCCTAATTCGAGTTATTCGTAATCTAATTTCAAAGCTCAATCCAGACAATATTGAAATGGTGACCCCCCCCCCCCCCGCTCCCCCTCCCACTGGAGCGCAGGAAAGGTAGCCACGGTATTACGCAAAATAAACGCGTCAAATCGGTATCTGTCGCGACATTCATTTTCAAACTTCCCCACGCTATTTCTGGGGCATTTCCGTCGGGTATGATAGCGGGCTGCCCTTTCTGCTCTCCTGACGCACTCGGCTTTGATATTGCTTGGACGTGGCCTGCGCTGAGCGATGGAATTTGATGAATAAATCGGATTAGGTGCGGCCAGCAATACATAAAGAGAGGGAGAGATAGGAGGGGGGCACTAAAACGTGACCACCTCTAAATTTGCCTTGCAAACATCTGACCATCATTTCGCGCTTTGCCCACCACTTTACAGTATTGTACCAGAAAAGGCAACTCGGGAGCTCGTAGTGTACCTGTAAAGGAACCTGGTGCCTGGCTATTCTGACAATTAACAAACATTCCCGTGTGATAACGTCTGAGGAAAATGTCTATTTATTTATTTGTTTTTTTATTTGTTTATTTGTCCATACTGCGGCCCAAATTGCGGCCACATAGCAGGAATGGAACGACGCAAAGGCACAAAACAGTGCAGTAATATACAGCCAAATTCGATCAAACAAGGTGCGCCGCACTGACATGGAATAGATTTTAGATCTTCAAGTGGGAATTCACAAACACAGCCAGGCAACAAATTCCAGTGGTCTGTATACTGTACGGAAAAATAAAGAAAGAGAGAAATTTAAAGAAGTCTAGCTCTTTGAGGATGGAATGCTGAAATGTTCAAGCAGTGGTGGTGCCTTGGTATTGAAGGTTTCGAAAATTAGACGCAGTCTAGGAAAAAGCTAGCGACATGGCGATGTGAAAAAAAAAGGCACCATAACTTGAAGCGTTCAGTTGTATAGTACTTTGCGAACCACAGCACCGTCGGCGCTACTCTGCGTGTAGCTTCTATGTCGTGGACATTTATTATTCAATTCAGCACGCAGATTTGCTCAAAAATGGTGAAACATTGCGTCATCGGCAAATGTGGCATTTCTGTTAATAATTTCACTGAATAGCTGGTGTTATATATGTGAATCCTGCCTTCACGTTTTGGGAATGAAATGTTTGCCTACAGTATGCGGGAGTGTGCATCAAAAGCTCCTCGAGCTTTATACGCATCGGGTTGAGAGCGGTACTTGCCATGAGCAACAATTCTTATTTTTATTTTATTTTAGTTATTATTTTTAGAAAGTCAACCGTATGCTGGATGCCATAGCCAGCGGCATGACGTATCCCATTTTCAATTGTGTGGTTGATTACTTGATAGCGATGAGTAACGCCGAATTTGTGTAAGGCACCTAAATGGTTTAGGGCAGTTTTAGGCGCGAAGGAAGAGGGATGTCTTCAGTTTACGTGTTCAATACCAGTAAATGGTGAAATCAGGTTTTCAGATCTTCATTTTAAGCTGCAGGGTAATCATATCTGCTGCGCATATCATCCAAACTTCGAAACGTGCCTTTTCCTCCATTCAGTTCGGGTTGTTCGAAATTAGTGCAAAGAGGAGTGGCCTTTTCGTTCCTTGCGTAGTGGCATAACAAAATCTTGCGCACATCGCATAGACGAGAACTCTTTCGGCACAGTAGACGCGTTTAACACACTCAGTATGACCTTAAGTGTTGGTATGCCCTGCCTGCGACGACCATCTATGAAAAGAAAAATAAAAGCCATAAATAAAGCAGACGAAGTTAAGGAACTAACAATAATAATAACAATAATAATAATAATAATAATAATAATAATAATAATAATAATAATAATAATAATAGGGACAACTCTGAATCAAAGTGTAGTTCTATAAAGTGGGGCTTTAGCGAAATACAGGCTGTCGACGGACTGGTACACGCTGAAGTCCACCAGCCCATCTATAAGCAGCAGTCTGTCCAACGCAGTGGCCTCGAAACTGGGAAAGATTGGGATGACAGTAATCTTCGAGAATTTCAAGAACCAAATAACCTAGAGCGAACCGAAGGATGTGCGAGTGGAGAGCCTCACGCGGTCGACATATATGAATAAGTCTAAATGTGAATGACATTACCCCCGTGGCCACGTTCACGGTGAGTAAGCAATTACAAGCGCCGTTTTTTTTTTTTTTTTAAGCTTCTTCAGACCTATTGATCACCGCATTACCTAGGGAGAAAACGGATTGCGCGGTCTTTGCATTTTAGTGACAGCGTTCTGGGGTCCGCACCTTATCTCGATCGAAGGATTACGGACGCCGTTGGCGCACAGGCTTTGATCCGGCAAGGCGGCGGTGTTTGCATGTCACGTTCCTCCGGCATAGACACAGCACGACGGCGTTCGGACTAGACTGCCAAGTTCCACATACCTCAGCCGAATGTTTTATTCCATTGACGGTCACACACACACAAAAAAAAAAAGAAAAAAGAAACCTTAGAAAAATGCTCTTACAATAAATTGATAAAGGCTGTAAAAACTATTTAGGCGTTCCAACTGTCAAGTCTACAAATTATTTATAGACAGCCGGTGAACTTAGTGCCGCACACTTTATCTCTACTGCTGCACGGAGGTTCCAACAAAAATTACGGGAGAGAGCTACAAGACAGCGATAGTTTATTACAGCCTTTGGAATAGTGTGCAGCACATTCAATTTGGCAACCTTCGCCCTTGCGACTTCACACGTTCTTGTGGCTGACTTATTATGCTTTATTTTTCTAAATTTCCAAGCAATCACATTTTTTTTTTTCTAAACGCAATAAGGCAACGAGATTCCGCGCACGTCCGTATAATGATTGCGAGTTGACGCACTTATAGCGGAGTATTTCGCTGAAAGCAATCAGCTTGCGAAGTCGTTTGAAGTCAGAAGGAAGAACTGCTCAGGCGAATCACATGCGCCTGATAACCATCATTCTCATGATGACTGAACAGCCGTGCCAGCGTTTCCGGTAGACACTATATAGTACCAGAGAGTTCGATCACGCAAATTTGTTAGAACGCTCTGTGGACTACTTTCTGTCGCCTCTGAGCAAGCAAACCGAGAAGGAGTTGTCGTACTTGACCGAATGCTTCGCACCGGCATGGGTGAAGCGAAAAAAGGAAATACAGAATTTGCAGATTATGTGTATATGCCCTTTGGTAAAGCTGTTTTGTCATGGTTCTTTGGTCAATGATATCTTCGCGAGATCGATACACATTCATACTTTTCAAACATCGTTCCACCTTGTACCTAGAGACAGAAAGAGAGGGAGAGAGAGAGACTCTTTACTGGATCCCGGAGATGTTTGCCTGGTGTCATTCCCAGCATGCAACTCCAGATGGATAGGATGAAAAAGGAAGTGATGTGCACAGAGCAACCACGTGTGGTATTTACCCTTAGTGCTATAGTGGGCGATGATTGCGGCTGCGCGAATTTCTGCAACTGTGCGACACAACTCAGTTGATGTCGAGCTCTCGTCCTGTAGACTTCGTCTAGCCATGGTGGACGCTCAACACGTAAGAAGAATGCTGGGCTACAAACAGACCGATGGAATTTAAGTTGACTCATTAACGAGTTCTGTCAAAAGACAGCCATTTACATGTCTTTTCCTGCGTCATCTGTTCGACCACATTTTGTTGTTGTTGTTGTACTTTCTTCTTGCGCTATGTACGAACCGAAAAAAGGGCGAGTACCGAAAACACCGACAAACGAATGGGGCGCAATTCGTTCGGCGCGCCATTCGCAAAATGCGCAGCATTCTTTTGTCCGTGTTTTGTGTACCCGTCCTTTTGTCTCCTTCGTTTTACAGACAGGGCGCAGCGTTCCGAGGTTCAAAGTGCATTTTGACGCTTGCACCGGTTGCTCCACTTCGTTTACAGGTGTGAACCAAGCAAATTACACACGCACACGCACGTACGCGCGCGCATCTGCATATACGCAGCCCCATTATACGTGCTTCTTACGAATGCCCTGCAGCCTCCGCTCACGTACGGTGCCCACCTACACACTACCACTTTTTTTTTCATCCTGCTCTGTCTCTCACCTATCGCATCCCTTTGCCCCTGGCCCAGTACAGGGTAGCCAACCGGAGATAATCTCTGGTTAGCCTCTCTGTCCTTCCTTTGCGTCTCTCTCTCTCTCTCTCCACACACACACACTACAAGGCTCACCTGGCGGCTGCGCGCGCCTGCGCAAGCGCGCCGACGCGTTGCTACGCGGCTTCCCTCCCTCCTTGTCTTCTATACGTGTGCACGTACGAACCTTGCTCCCATGCGGGCGGCACGCTGACCCCCGGTGTCGACGAGCCGGGTTACCGCGCGTCCGCGGCTGGCTCGGCGGCGCGATTCCATTAATCAAGCCCGGACCCGGCGTCGTCTCCATCGGAGGCGTCTCGATGTGCCGCTCGCGTCGACTTGACTAATGGTTCCGCGTCACCGAGCCTCTCCGTCTTCCTCCTGCGTTCGCCTCTTCCTCACTTTACGCACGCTGCGTTCCCCCCTCCCCCCACCCACCCCTTCTCCAAACACACTATAACAGTCGTACTTTACATACGAACACCCCTCGCCAACCGTACCTTCAGAGCGCGCGAAAAAAGGCGCTATGCGCCGCGCGCTCATCTTCTCTGTGGCGCGTGGTGCTCCGTCACTGACGCGCGTCCCTTTCCTTCTCAAGGGCGCTTGCTGCTGCATGCGTATATGCAGGCTCGCGCGCGCTGGGATGCTAGGATGGCGAGACGAGATTAGCCTGCTCGTATCGTGCCTGCGGGCTGGGCGGGCTGGTGTACACATACTCGGACGGCTGGCTGATATAGTCTACACGGCCGGCAGTATCCCGCTGGCGCAAACGCGCGCAGTGCGGTGTCCTTTGGTGCGCTCCAACTTGATTGGCCGCGGTGACCATGCGAATCGAAGCTCCCTGTTACCCCGCCTGTCTTCTTATTTAGCCTCTGCTTTTGCTGCTACTGCAGTTTCGTGCGCGGGACAGTAAAGGATGCGACAAATGACTTCCGAGATCATTTGCAAGAGATGTGTCTACTACGCGATCTCTTATGCTTTTGGCGTTCGCTGTCGTCGTTCTGAGGTTCAGAGACAGGACTGAGTTCCGTTGGCTCGCAGCATGAAAGCTGCTCGTAGACTGAGGAGCAGATCGCGGTGGATGGATGTTACAAAAGAAGAGTGATAGGGATGCCCGGGCGGCCGATATATTGAAGCAGATGAAGCGCGTTGTTCGCACCTGTAGTTGCGTCATTATCGCGGGCGTTGCTGTGCGCCCGCGCGGACGAAAAGCGGCGCGAGATAAGGCGGAAATTCACGATGCTATCTTTTAGATTTAACGACGTGGGCGACACGTTTATAGCAGCTCAGAGTGAATGACGATGCAGGGCCCATTCGATTCACCCTGCACTTTACGAACTATATAGTTCCTGCCAGCTCGGTGGTAGCTAGTTCTCGCTCGTGTGGATCCGGCACGTCAGCGGCTGCACAAACGCTGCATCACCTTCATGACGAGTGCAGGTAAACCTGCCAGCTCGTGCTACACGAGGCCTACGGTGAGTGAAACGAATGGCGACGCGCAGACGCCGCCGTGTTGAACTGGTGAATAGCGAAGTGCAGGCGAATCGATTGACCCTATATTGTCCGAGCCATACACAGCGGGAACGAAACCGGGAAACGTCAGATCCTGCTTTACGTACAAGATTGACTCCTGTCCTCCTTGTCAGTGTAGACCAACCATACCACGAAACCTGCGCGAACACAGTGACTTATCGTATACAGCACGTGCACTGGGATTCAACCATATTTTTGGGCTGCAAATCGAGAACATGAGCTGACAAGCCTTGCAGGGAAGGTATTCTGTAAGAGTCCAGTTATTGGACATGTACGCCTCGTCTACTGTTGAAGTTCTGATTGGGCTGTGCGCGAGCGGTAGCGAGGTGCCACAACCAATCAGCACTTCAGCAGCAGACGAAATGGACATGTCCACTAGGCGCACGCTTACAGAATAGCTCGCCAGGACTCAGATTAACCTTCGACGCAGGCCAACATACTACTATGTTTGAATCCGTGCAGACAACTACGCCAATAACCAACCTTCGCACTGCACCTATCTTTAACGCAACCACCTTCCGACGAATTCGATAGTTTTGGCGCCAGTACCCAATAAGAAAAAGGTTCTACCTTTTGGTGTGTATCTTGTTGCCAGACAATAATTGACAGCCGTCTTACTTGCGTTTCCTTTCTTGAAATCTCTTGCGCTCGCTACATTCCTGTCAAGAATGCTATGTCAGTCTGATAACGCGCACGCCGTTAGCGACAAGGAAGTACTGGGTGCCTAGCGTTAAAGAAAGGAAATGGGGTCAATATATATGGTGATTATTTTTTGGGGGACTATAGTCCCCAAAAGATAGTGCAAACATTTCTTAAAATGCGACAAGAAAAATTTGCATTTTTTGGAGCTTACCTTGTCCCCGAAACTTACAATCGCAATCTATATTGTGCGCCTTTCCTTTCCTTAACGCTAAGCGCCCGGTGCTTTCAAGTCACAAGTGGCATGCGCGTTATCAGCGTCACCATTCCTGACATGAAACTATAGATAGATAGATAAAATTTATTGAAAGAATAATCAGAATAATCGCTTATGGTCGGGGCCCATAATCCGGGGCTCCGCTCGCTCTTGCTACCTTCTCAGCTCTCTTTATCAGCTTGAGCTGGTCGTCGAGGGCCGAGCTGGACAGCAGTGCCTCCCATTGCTCCCTCGTGGTGTTGGGGTCGTGGTGTTATTCCACGTTGTGTAGCGTGCACTCTCACGTAACGTGTGTACATGATTGGTGCGACTTCGCCCCACGGGCATTCATGCCTGTAGGCTGTGGGGTGTATGCAATGTAATACGTGTAGGTTCGTGTAAGTGCCTGTCTGGAGCCTATGTCAGGCAGCGCCATCCTCTTGCCTTCATATTTCGATGGGGTGGTGGATATCGCAAGTGACTCCCTCTGTGGTAGTTCACGATGGCTGAATACTCGTGCTCGACATGGTCCCGGTGTTCTGCAGCCGGCGTGAGCGAAGAAGAAGTATTTTTTTTATTGGAAAATGTAGAGAGGTCGGCCGGATAATGGAGCATCTGGCCTGCTACTCTACGTAAGGGAAGGGGAAGAGGGGAAGAAAAAGGGTCACAATGGGGGATGATAATGGGAGGAACGAGGTGAAGGAGATATTACACAACTGGTATCACAGGCGTGATTCCAGGCCCGTGTCACCTAGGAAGCGTGAAAGTGCACGCATTGTCTCTGTCGTCTGCCAACTCTGTGGCCATGCGCCTAGCAAGAGGTCATCCAACAGTGGTCCATTGTGTAAATGTCTCAATGTATCTGCCATTGTTAGTCTTTCGCGCGCATACTCAGGGCACACCACGAGCACATGTTCTATAGTCTCTACAGCGCCACACACTGAACGGTGTGTGAACAGTGAGCGAAGAATCGCAGAAAACTCTAGAGAGCGCAAAGCGTTAAAGAGAATGCCCGCAAGATAAGGGGTGACTATTGTTTGGAGACAAGCGCCCAAAGAATGTATTTTTTTTAGAGTGTATAGTGTTTTTCCTTCTAGAAATTACTGCCTCAGGAAGTACACAAGTGCAGCAAAGGAGTTAAATCAGAGGGAATCAGAATTCCCCTATACAACAATGAGGTTTCCAGCGCTACCGTTCTTAAAGAGTGTGCCGATCCGATGCAAACACCAGCTGCCCCGCGCGCGCTCCTCCTCGGCCGTGAATCTGGTGGGCGCACTCGTCTGCACGCGCGCACAAACACACACATACACGAACACACGTAAGAAGCACGGGCATCCAAGCAAACGCGCTCACGAGATGCACCTGTCCGAGAGCGCAGCCGAACCTGCGATGGCCGGGCGGGCGCGTATGCAGGGGATATTCGCCGAAGGCATGCCAGCGACAGCGTACGTCCATAGCAGATCGACGTTTGCTCCCGCGTCTTCTCGGCTCAAGGGCAAGATAAATGGTCGGCTCTTCAAAGCTGATGGATCACCTCGCGGAGGCGGCTCCCTTAGCCACATTGCACGGTGTGTACGCGGCAAGGTCGCCGCCAGCCGCTGCAGCGCGCCGTTGTATTCCAGGCCGCCGCCGCTGTCCGCCCTGTGGGCAACCTTCGAGGCGCGCATCTCGGCTGGCCCTCGCCGGCGAACCGCCAATTTCCTCCGTCGCCCCCCGATGGTGCCGCGATGGTGCCACCACGGATTGAACTGCGCGCTGCTTGACCTTTGATCCGTCCGCGCACGAGCTGCTCCTCTCGGAAACCATTCTTTGTTATGCCCAACATTAACGCATGCTGCGTCGTATGCATACAATAGCGTATTCACGCGACGCATGAGATAACGCTGAACGCGTTTGCAAGTCGGGACATGCAACACAAAGATCATCAGGGAGACGAATAGAGGTACTGACCGTACTGTACGATCAAGCTAGCTGCAGTTGTGTTCTTGTAATCAGCGCGGTGTATACGTGTTTAGCATTTCATGAGCTGCAGGTGTTTCGTGGGGTCCCTCTGCGCGCGTAGAGGGAGGGCATGCTTTCAACCTGACATGCTATTTGCATGAACTTCTTGGTCAGGAACGTTTGGGCTTTCAACGACCAACTTGCAAGAGAAAACTGCGCGTGTGTCTTTCTTTGCAGATATTCTTATAGTTCCAGAAGAAATGCTCAGTTGTCGAGACGGCGAGACAATTGCGAAGTGTAAGCAATGGAAAAGATCTGTGCCCAGAATGATCTGCGTACGTGCGTGAGAGATCAATGCTTGAAATGATGCGCCCAAGAAATGAATGGCCTCGGGAGGACAGCACAGGTTTCATTGCTCTCGGCTAGTTCTGGCCTGCGTAACTTCAGACAAACTACTCGTGCATACGACAGAAATGGGGCAAATATGGCTACGGTGTGGTTGTCGCCTTTCTGCAACGTTCTTGTTGGCAGTCGTGCTGGCAAAGCTAGTTGACATGCACCAATTAACCCAGATTCAAACCGTGTTAAGTGTTGGTCTCGCTTCAGCAAGCATTCTTAAATGCATATGCATTATACAGCTATATCTCGCGCGCTACAAATCATGACGTATCACAAATTACGGCGTGCTCTGCAAGGGTCCCTAAGCTTCAAGGAGCAGGAATAATCTCCAGAAAAATCTCAAGCAAGGTGCCCCTGAGACGTCTGCTCCATCAGAAGCCTGCTTTCTATAGCCTCAACTGACGTCGAGTAATACGATACAACCTCGCCACCGAGAATGTATTAATGTACACGACGTTGCCTCACAAAGAACATCAGAAGCGGCAGCAGTGGTGGGAACGGCAGCCCAAACAACAAACGCCAGGTAGCCAGACGTTTCGCGGCAGTTCCGTGTATACATAACGCTCAGGGCACAAGCGCTTTCGTTATGGATGGCTTTTTAACGTGAGACACTCCCGATGCGTGAAGCTATTACGGCAGAAAGCACCTTTCTTCTTCTTAATCACCGTTTTCTTTGTTTTTTTTTCGTCCTTCAGTTGTGCCTTTGCTGTATGTGCGCGCACATGGTGATGCTTCGTCGTATACGCCTCGGTTGTCGTCTGCGAGTTGGCCAGACGGCAAGTAAAAAAAGGAAGCTGAAGCCTCTTGATCGCAGCGCAGGGGAGAGGTGGGGCGCTGAAGTGGCAAGCCATGCGAGATGAAGGTGTAGTGACTGATCACTTTTTTTTTCTTGCTTTTCTCTTTGGCAGACTCTGGTCCACCGGAACGTTCAAAGCAGCGCCGTGATGAACAGAGCTGTTGCGGCTTCTATGACGCGCCGTCGCTAATCGCCGGACGATGTAAATGTTAACGATGAACGTCGCCGCATCCACGCCCATCACTGGAAGGCCTACACGACGCTTGATCGGCCACGTGCTCTCCTTTCGGGGTTTATTGTCTTAATCTACAGGGTGCCAGATGACACGTTGGCGTTTGAGCCTGGCTACTTCTTGTCTGGTGCGTGCGCCCAGGTGATGAAGTGGATTAGACCAGCTTTTCTGTGCCCGTACATGTTTTGACTTGGATGAGGGTTTCGCCCAAGTAACACGCGTTTGTTGCTCGTTAAGTTTTACGCCCTCTTTCTCTAACCAGAAACGTGGAGGTGAACGTACGGTGTGTTATTTGAACCTCGTAACATGAGGCGACGGGGTTTATTAAGCCGTAACCTTGGAAACATCCCAGAAATTGAGGGCTGGGGGATAGATGCTGTATCGTCCCGAAAAAACGTTTAGGCGTCTTCGTATGCTTTTGTTCAGTGAGTGGAGCATGTGTGTGTATGCGTGTGTATTTATTTTTTTTTTGTCCTTATCGTCCTTCGTTTGTCACTAGCGGACAGGCACCCTGATTTATGGATGGAGCCTAGCCGTCGCTTTTGCTGGCTGCCTTATAATTTCTTTTTATACATTTCTCTTCTATTTCTTTTTATTTTTGCGTCCTTCTAGGTAAAGGTGGCTGAAGACGTTGCGGCAGCTTACTGAGGCGCCTGCAGACCACTTCTCCATCACGCTCCCAGCTTTCCCGAGCCGGAGGCGACTTGGCTCTGGAGATGGATCGCGCAGGTCACCCGGAAAAGACGAAGGGAGAATTTCACGCCTCTGTGAGCTGTCACTATACTCCCCGCGAAGACGGAGGAGGCGTCTAATAGGAAAGAAGGTGACGCGGATGCGTCTTTGACGACGTGTTAGTGTGTGTAACAGTATATATACCCTCGGGGTAATTAGAAAAGAGCGAACTGACCAAGCTGTGCACTGCACTGCTTCGTTGCATCTTTGCACTGCAGGCAAAGATGCAACGAAGAGGCATTATACGAGCGCCGACAAATGAAGTCCCTGCTCGAGATAAGGAAACTTGCCTAACCATAATATCAATACATAGTATGCACGTACGTCATTCAAGGATACTTCGCGACTTCCGGGTTATATATGTATAGGCGGCGCCATGTTGGGGAACCTATAGGCCTATGCGCGCGCCTCTTGATAAGGTTCCCCAAGATGGCGGAAGGTAGCGGAAGCAGACGACAGCAGCGGATGTGACGTCACGTGCATACTATGTATAGGCACCGGGTGCTCGTCGTTAGGCGCCAGCGATAACGGGCTGGCGAACAGCGCCACGAACGGCAGGAGTCAGAGCACTGGCATGTGAAGCAGACGACGGGACGAAGACGGGGAATCACGGTGCTTCGAGTGATTTCGCACTGCGGCTTTTAGGGCCTGACGTACCGGAAAACGCATTTGAGCGTGCCTGATTTTGAGAGAGGTCGCCACTTGTACGAGACAGGCCACACTCATGGCACCAGGTAACACATAAAGCAGAAGATACGATGCAAATGCACTCCGCCAACAGAGCTCAGCGCGGTAAGCTACGCCGTGGAGCACCAGCATTTATATTCCACATGTTATTTTGCTGTGCATGCACGGTAACATTGTCGCGTACTTAATCGTGTAAATAGGGGAAGGGCACAAAAAAATGGCACCGACGATGTGTCAAAAATGTGTAAGGTACATTCCACTGGATATGTATACATGGGACTGCTGGGTGTGAGCACACCGCTGGGTATGTGCCCCAGGGGCCAACGGGCATCTGCCAAGCTTCAATCAACGTTCTTTTCTTTTTTTTGACGTCAATACTGACACGGCAAGTATCACAACATCATACTTACACGGTGACATTCACATAATGCGATTTTTCTTGCAAGTAAGGGTCAGCGTCGACGTCGTCGTTTTTTTCTTTTTCTCGGCTCTCAAAAAGCGCGTTCTTGCCAAATATGAGCTTCAACATCGCGGTTGTGCTCTTCAGGGGCTTTGCACAGGAGATATTGAGCTAAGAGGTTTTCGCTGCTACCGAACTGACTTTCTCGTTAATCATACAATGACGAAGTATTTTTCAGAAGACTGTGAAAAATTACCAGAGTAATTGCAGTAGTCATGAGCGATAACACGTAGGCTTGGGCGCCTATTATTCGGTGTTATAGCAGATGCAATTGCACCAAAGGCCGCGGTAACCGTAGGCATGCTTCTCTCATATCGACGCTAACTGCAGTCGAGCACCTCTACAACAAACGTCTCTAGAATGGGATGACTGCTCATGTTCATGTGAGAGCTGTGCTCTGCGCGACCTTTACAATGAAGCATTGTTTGTGACTGTGCTTATGTCATGAAACTTTTGCTTTTGGGGGGTGATGTCGAAATGAATCCCGGACCTCCGAAGGAGGACCCTAGCAAAACTTCTAACGAACTTCTTTCTTTGATGAAGACACTTACTGCTAAAACAGACAAAAATCATGCAGAGGTGCTCTCAGAACTTTATACAGTAAAGGAAATTCAGATGAATCTCGAAAAGCAAATGACAGATTTAAATGACAGGTTGACAGATGTTGAAGAAAAATTAGAAGCAACTGAAAACTGTGCCGAGGTGGAAGTTGCCCGAGCAGTGACTGAGGCTGTGGGTAGGGAGACGGCCGGCATTTACAGTCGTTTCGATGAATCCGAAGATCGGTCAAGGCGCGATAACTTGATATCTTATGGCGTCGCTGATGACCGGACAGAAACGTGGGCTGCTCCTGAAAAAAAAGTGCGGGACGTAATTTCTTCAGCGCTCAACATGGAACTGTCGAATGAAGCCATATCTCGGGCCCACAGAGTGGGAAAGTTTGCGCCAAATAAAAGCCGTCCAATAATAACTAAGTTCACTAGTTTTAAAACAAAAAGCAGAATAGTTTCCTCAAAATCCCAAATGAGAACGACAGGTATCACTGTAAGTGAAGATTTTTGCATTTCCACCCGCACAGCCCGCAAAAAGCTAATCGAGTTTGGAAAAGCTAGCGGTGAACAATTTTCAGTACGCTACAATAAATTGATAATCAAAAAGAAGGCTTATATGTACCACCCATCTACTAACAGTGTCTGTGAGATCGAGTCCGGAATCGAGGCTGATGAATCATCCTTGCATCCTTCTCAAGCCGCTGTTCGATCTTCTGCGCATGACACACCTCCGGCATAGCTAAACTCGAACACACACCGCCTTGCACCTGATATTAATCTGCTCTTTTCTAACATTCGTAGTGTTGTAAATAAACGTGATGACATATCTTCCTTAATCGATACATGCACTGCCGACATTGTCACTTTGACAGAGACCTGGCTATCGTCAAAAATATCGAACAAAGAAGTATTCGAATGCCAACAACAATATTGTATCTATCGGTGTGACCGTGGTACTAGATTAGGTGGTGGCGTGCTTATTGCAGTGGCCGACAGGCTCAATTCGTTTCACATTCCTCTTTCTTCCGGTTTAGAAGCAGTTTGTGCAGGAATTAGAATAAACCACCGTGATGTTATTTTTTGCGCATGTTATAGGCCACCGAGCACTTCCTCTACGTTTTGCGCTGAACTTCATGACCTGCTTAATACCATCGTAACAAGGTTTCCACACTCACCCATTTTCCTAATGGGGGATTTCAATTACCCCAACATAAACTGGTCCTATCCTGTGCCAACTGTATCCGACTCATCCAGTGATAGCAAGGCATTTCTCGATTTGTGTTTTGATTTCCATCTTACTCAGCTGATTACTCAACCTACTCGAACTACAGCAACCAGTGCTAACATCCTTGACTTAGTTTTCACTACCGCTCCGGATCTTGTCAATTCTTTAAGTATTTGGCCAGGACTTAGCGATCATTCTTTTATTCATTTCCAGCTGAAGGAAAACGTCAACCGTCCCAATAGCAAACAAAAATACATTCGAGACTACAGTAAAGCCGATTACGCATCAATGAACACACAACTTGAAGCTTTTGTCGAAGAATATATGCCGGACTTTTACACTCGGAGCGTTGAACAGAACTGGTCGCTCTTTAAAAATAAAGTTAATGAATTAGTACAAAAATACATACCCCTCCGAGTTGTCCGGTGTAACCATCGAGCAGCGTGGTTTAATGCATCCCTAAAACGTATCTTGAACAGGAAGAAGCGGCTGTTTCGCCAAACTAAAAAACGGAACACAATTGATAGCTGGCGTGCGTATCAGCAGGTTGCTTCACTGTTTAAAAACGCAGTCAAAGAAGCTAAACGAGTTTTCTTTTACAATACACTTCCATCTCTGCTGACTGAAAATACTAAAAAATTTTGGAAAACTGTGAAGGGTTCCGAATGTAACACAATATCGTTAACTGATGTAGATGGTGCGGTTGTTCCACAAGAAGAATGTTGTTCTGTACTCAATGAAGTGTTTTCTAAATCATTTTTGAATAACGTGTTGCCCTGTGCCTCTCTACCTGAAATTGTTAAGATGAAGTTTCCTCCGATGGAGCCCTTGTTAATTGATTACGATGGTGTCGTGAACTTGATTCGTAAGTTAAAGATTTCGTCATCGTCAGGAATAGACGATATTAACTCTAAATTTTTGAAAAATACTGAAGTGTACTCATCCATAATTTTGTGCAACATTTTTTCGCAATCCATTCTGTCGTGCTCACTACCAAAGGACTTTAAGGTCGGCAAGGTGGTTCCATTATTTAAGTCTGGCGACGTGCATTCACCTTTAAATTACAGCCCAATTTCTCTAACAAGTGTGCCATGCAAAATTCTAGAGCATATAATATACTCTAATCTCATCAACTTCCTAGAAACAAATTCTTTTTTTTCATCTCGTCAGCATGGGTTCCGTAAATCATTTTCCTGTGATACCCAACTTATTTCATTTACACATGACATCTGTGCCGCGTTGGATAATGGATTTCACATTGACACCATCTTCTTAGACTTTTCTAAAGCATTTGATCTCGTCTCTCACCAATTACTTTGTCTAAAATTAAATACACTTAACATTGACCGTAACATTATCTCATGGATTGAACACTTCTTATCCAATAGAACACAATTTGTCTCAGCTAACAATTTTGACTCTCCACGTTGTCCTGTCAGTTCCGGGGTGCCGCAAGGTTCCGTTCTCGGACCTTTGCTTTTTCTCATTTATACTAATGATTTGCCTAACTGTGTAGCGTCCTCCATAAGGTTATTTGCAGACTATTGTGTAATTTACAGAGTAATATCATCAAATTCTGACACTCTAACACTACAATCTGATCTAGACAAGGTAACTAACTGGTGCGACACTTGGAAAATGCGACTTAACAGCCAAAAGTGCAAACTAATGAGGATTTCCCGCAATAATGCTTCGTATAACCTATCCAACTATCACTTGAAGAACTCTGTACTCGAAGAAGTCAGTTCCTATAGATACTTAGGCGTCCACATAACATCTAATTTTTCCTGGCAAACACACATAAACCACATCACTAACAATGCTAACCGTACGCTTGGTTACCTCCGTCGCAATTTCTCTATGGCACCCGCTAACTTAAAGCTACTTCTATACAAAACAATAATACGTCCTAAGCTTGAATATGCCTCTTCTGTATGGGACCCTGGCTTGGATTACTTAACAAATGCCATAGAATCTATACAAAATCGTAGCGCGCGGTTCATTCTTACTAACAATTCTTGGACATCAAGCGTAACATCTATGAAGGCTACTTTAAACCTCCCTCTCCTCTCATCCCGTAGGAAGTTAGCACGCTTATCACTGCTGCACAAAATTTATTATTACAATCCGGAATTAAAATGTGAACTTTTGTCCGAACCTGCATATATATCATCTCGTACTGACCATCGGCATGAATTGAGCGTTCCACACTGTCACACGAACCTATTTTTTTTATTCATTTATTCCTAAAACTACCAATGAATGGAATCATCTGCCGGCCTCAATTGTTAACATAACCGATACATCTTCTTTTAGAACTACTATTGAAGAATACTTTTGTTAATCCACACTTTCTAATTTTTTTTCTTGTTATTATTATACCCTGTTATCTGCCCATGCTGTGTATTTAGTTCCACTCCCTTCTGTAACGCCTTCGGGCCTTGAAGGTACAATAAATAAATAAATAAATAAATAAATAAATAAATAAATAACTAAATAAATAAATAAATAAATAAATAAATAAATAAATAAAAAAGTGACCTGTATAACGAAGGATAAGCACTCCGTTATAAAGGCGTTCGACTGCATTACAATTCTTTGACACGACCGGCACGTATGTACACGTCCCACATAGCACGAGCTGGAGCACTCTTGTGTGCACTCTGGCTTCCATTCGGCCACTAGAATAAATGGCGTTCTTCCTTGCGTCACACGAGCGGGATCGTTTCAGTTTGTCCCATTCTCGAATTGTGGTAGCTAACGCTTTGAGACTCTGTGTTAAACTGCAACCCAGCCTTCGGGGTCGGCTCTCATTCCCCAGTAATTCACTCGTAGCAGAACGCCACGAAGCCGCTGCGAGACATTGTACCACCTTCGACCTCGGCCCAGGTTGTAGCCTTTCTTTCTGGAGTAAAAAAAAAAAAAAAATTCGCGGACTATTAAAGTACTCTCTAATGCAAAACCTATACGTGTTTTCATCTCACGATATACTGGCTGGCGCGGACAATCTGTCTCGCGCGGCAAATTGCGAACGGAGGGAAGTGTAGCGCGACTACTTCGTTAATCGGGAGATCGCGATTGTGGGTTACGCGTGCACAATTCACAGCAGTCGCCGCAGACAGACCTGCGCTCATGCAGCGCTTTGTTTCCGTATACGGTATCGGTGGACGCGCTCTCAGCATGCCATCGGTGAACAGACGACGGCGTGCTACTCTGGCGCCATCTGGTAGCGGTCGTCTGCGCAGAGCCCGTCTTGCGCGGCACTACGCTTTTCATCTCACTCTTTCGTCCTACCCTCCTCCTCCGCTTACCTCCCCGCGCTCTCGTCGCTATCACCGTCTTTCGTGATCCGCTGTGCATCGGGTTCACTTTTATCCGTAGCTTTGCTCGTACGCTCGGTTACGTCAACGCTAAACGCAGGAACGGGCGCCTAAGAGCTGCGCACTAAAGTTATGAACAAAGAAACGAGACGTACTTCTCCCCCTTTTTTGTTTCTTGAGCTGCTTCGCCGATCGATCATGTGTCGGTAAGTTCCCGTTCTCTGTTCGTTGTAATTATTTTTATCTTTGCAATGCTTCGTCATTAATGTCCTAGAAACTAGCCCAGCATTCAGTAATGGTCCATTTCACACAGCTTAGTGCGACGAGAGTCGTCAGAGGCAGCAAGTGTGAACACGCCGGTGTGTTTCCGTTCGCTATCGATGCACAGCAGACAGACATGTGCCGGACACAACTAGAGTTGGGAAGCGCGACGAAGGAATATATACCCTAAAAGGAAGACGGATGTACTGATGAGACGGCAAAATGGCGAATACAAATGTGAGTGTTCGCCTTCGTAGCCCAAGCTTCGGAGCCGTCACAGCTGCGTAGGCGAAGACGGGTAATTCCCATGGGACACGAAGGTGTTCCGCATGAACGGCCGCTTTGTTGATGCTAGAACTAGTAGACCATAGCAAAGCAGCGTCAACAATGTACCATGGTCAGCGATGGAAACCCAATACTGGGGGCGAGCAGATGCCACCGTCTCTCTCCCTTTCTTTATTATTTTATTTTTTGCGCCGCGGTTGAGCTCTACGTGATCGCCGCGGGACCTTAATTATGCTGTCACAATGCGTCACAAAGGTTCCCGCTGTCACTGTATACCGTTATCGCGCTTCAATTGCTGAGCACTGTAAGTACTGTTGCCCACAGAACGCGCGTATCCAGTCTTTCCGCCGTTCCATCCGGCGAGGCCGCGTGAAAAACGATTGAAGTGAATGGTCTAATCAGTTTCGGTCATGTTTCAGTAACTGTTCGCGCACCTAAAAACGCAACATGTTTGATCAGATTTGGTTTTACGTGTACTTAGGCAACACAAAACAGATAAGACGACGGAACATATTAAATCAACGTAGCTGGCAGCAGAGCCTGCTGAGCTCTGTCCGGCCGTCACATGCCATTACATTCGTGGCGCAGCCGCATGAAGGCGCCACCGGCCCGAACTAATACCGCGGCTGGTGCCTATACGAAACTGCACATGTCTGTCAACGGAACTAAAACGAACTGTGGTACAGTGTGTGATACAGACTGGTTGGTGCCTCGGTGAACGCTTTAAAGAGCACTGAACTTCAATAAAAGGACGGGTTCGTTCGCTTCTCTGCCCCCCCCCCCCTCATTAAAAAAAATAAATTAATGACAGGACGAAAATGAGGTCTTGGAGCATGAATTAGCTCTGGCTACTCTTCGTAATGAGTGCACGCACTGTATATGACTACATATTTATTTATTCACGCAGTTTGTATAGCCTTTCTCAATAGTTTCGATGTCCCTCAGCTCTTGACGTGAATTGCCGTCGGTGCCGCTTGTGCGCTCCGGTATATTTTCTTGCACCGTTGTATAGACTGATCACAGAGTGATGACTGCAGACCCGAGCTCGGTTGATTGTCGCTTTCTTCTTTTGTAAGTAATGAAAAGCTTACTTCCGTGCTCTGACGACATGCTTCTGCGAATGTTCTGGCATACTCGGCGTCATGACCAGGTCGTTCCCGCTACGGATCGAAGAAGAAAGTAGATTTTCTTGTTGCTTCAGAGGTCTGGTATATGCCGTAGCTTTCGGGAGGGCAGTATTCGACTCCTAGAACTTACAAAATGGCAAACGGCACCTTGTTCATTCATCTCGTCCAATCTGTCTCTCTCTCTTCGGGCAAGCGAGACCAGGACAGTTTCGCAAAACTGTAGCTGTTCCGCCCGCTCTGTCTTCATTACGAGGCCCTCCTGCTGTAAGCTAAAATTCTTATACGATGCGCGTTTTTTCACTCGCGCTCTTCGCCCAGCAGTTGTCGTTGTTGCTGGCCAAGCTGAGGCGAAGAATTTCGCGGCTTGTCACGACAGAATTGGGCGAAATTTATTTTTCCTTTTTATTTGTTTGCCCGACTATCGCCGAAACCGGCCCGGGCAGCATCAGCCCTATAGGGAGGAGGACCCGCGCCGACGTTCGCTGGACAGGCAGGCCGAAGCTGGCCTCACTGCCCCCCCTCCCCCCCCCCCCTCTCACTCTTCGCTGCATGCGTGGACGTGCGATGTGGCTGCAGTTCTGTGCAACGCGGCGAGTCGTTCTTCTTCCGCATGGGGAGATGCCCCACGGTGGGAATCGACAAACTTTAGAAGCCTTTGTGCATTGCGTGGTGAGATTGCAGCGATGTGGAAGACTGTCTGGTTACCCCCGCCGCTGGAAGAAAGAAAGAAAGAAAGAAAGAAAGAAAGAAAGAAAGAAAGAAAGAAAGAAAGAAAGAAAGAAAGAAAGAAAGAAAGAAAGAAAGAAAGACATAACTTGTCGGTTTACAGGAGAGAGGTCTTATGCATGCGGGCTTTCAAGACTTAGTGCTCCCGGAACGGCCCGTGGTAATCAGAAAAAAAAAAAAAAGTTTTTGTTTTTACGCCTGCTGACTGCCTTTCTCCGGGACACCGCGTTTATGAACGTTTCATAAAAACAAGCGTGCTAATCGGCAGTTTTAGAAATATAGCGTCCCCAAGTGGCTTTGCGTACTCAAAAAACCAATGTCCTTCGTGCGGCTTTCGCGTCCTTTCGTGCCCTCTTTGCATTCTTTTGTGCGTCTGGCCGACAGCGGCCACTAACTCTGGATCCCCCACATTTCTGAAACATGCCTGGTAGCCTAATACCACATGACAGGTTTTACCAATGTTCTACCAACGTTATACCAATGTTCTTATGTTAGAGCGCACATGTTCCCTATACTTGTACCGCGTACATTTTGTAGCGCCCCTGAAACAAAGCGTCATTAAAAATAATAATAATAATAAACTCGCCTGACTGAGGTACATGCTCAGGGGGAACAAGTTCCCGTGAAGTACGCCCGGCGTGCCCTAACACCAGCACCACCACCACCACGAAGACACTGCTGCTGCTGCTGTCAGTTCCATCATATTGTAGAATTGTTCCCTTGTCAGATCTGATTGGCTAACGCGCCGGCTACGCCGTCTCTCATTGGCTGAAATCGCCAACATGGCGGAATTCGCAGCAGTGGACTATACATAGCACACCCGCTGAAGTTGTTGCCGCACGGCGCATAGGTGGCGGTTCGTACGGTTTCCTTAAAGTACAGTTGATTTAAAATGACGAAAAGGCGCAATGGTCTCTAAGGCAGCGATGAAATGAAACATTTATTTCTCTGAGTTTAGTAAAACTCTACACAATTACATCAACACGAGCCGTCATTTACAACACGATCCGTCAAGCGCGTCGGTTGAGGCACACGAAGAAAGGCGCAACACGCACACATAAAACATATAGGGGGTGAGGGGCTGATTTTTATCCCAGAGTTCACTGTGTGGTGAGTTACGTTCAATCAAAGGATGCTTCGGCGTTCAGAAGGACTGAGCCTATGCCTTCGGTCTCTTCGATTGTACAAATGAGAATGTTCGCAATAAAAAGTGTCGTAGTTCTGTGCCTGAGTGAATATATTTTTTTATTCCTTCGAGCTGTCACCTGTGGATGAAACAATACGGGCCAATGGCTTTGGCTAAGTGGCAAATGTACGACACCTAGATGAAGAAGATGAGAATGACAACAACAAAATGATGAAGACGACAACAGCAGCAGTATGAGCTATATCAGCAGCAACAACAGACTAACAAAACTCCAAGCACACAAACGTCTCGAACCACATCAACGTCTCACGTATAATTCTTTACCTATCGTCGTGATGGCTTCACTGAACTTGTTACATTGTTTTCTATCTTACATTATTATTCTTTCTTTCTTCACACTCTCACACTCTCACAATCTCACTTCACACTCTCACAATCAGAGGAGCTGCCGTCACTTATATGTAAAGCGATCAAATCTGCTTTTATGGTAGTCAAAAAGGAAGGACAATGGCAACAAACAAACAAAAAAGCCTCGTTCTGCTGACGGTCCCAAACATGAGATTACGCAACCCACTTCGCGGCCCCGAATTACCTGTCATTCAGAAAGACACTTCCCCAGGTTTCCAAATGCCCAGCAGCTGCACCCAATTAACGACGCCAACGGGGAGGAAGGGGGGGGGGGGGGTCTGTCTGCACACGCGGATGCCTCAGAAGCATCCGTTTGAAAAAGCAAATTGGGTCCCCGAAATGCGCAACGAACGAGGCTGACAGGACACCGCCTTCTTCAAACACGGCTGCAGCCTCTCGCCTAAACAAGCCGAGATAGTTATAGGAATGGAAGAGAGAGAGAGAAGAAGAAGAGCACAGCGCCGTCGAAGAGGCATAGCCATCTTTTTGTTGAAATCTCTTCTCGCCGTCTCGGCTTTCCTGCACGCCTGTCGGTCTTATCTGCACGTCCTGCAAAAACAGCGTTGGATGCGCGAGAAAGCAAGTGTGACGCCGCAACAATGGCTCGTCTGACACTCTTTGTACAAACAGTCGCTGTTCGAACCGCGCGCCAGGAAGCGGCGAAATTCTTTTTGGAAGTGGCCGCGGCCGTTCCACGTCACCTCATAGGCAAACAGCCCACGAATCACCCCTCCGTTCCCGTCCCTTTTCACTTCTTGGAGACCCCATCTTTAGGTTCCCAAGCTGCCTGCCACCGCTGACATGAGTTTCACCGTTTCTCACTCTCTCCCGCTTCTTACCCTGGCTTGGACGGCTGTGTTTGGAGACTAGATCTTTGCTTTGACTTGCACTTTTATGCGGGCGCCAACAGTACGTAGGGAGAGAGAGAGGCAGGGAGGGAGAGAGAGAAAGGAGGAAAGGCAGGGAGGTTAACCAGTGGAGCGTGCGGGCAGTGGCATACCAGTTCGTTTTTTTAGGCAGCTGTCCAAGTGTCCCTGGGTGTCAGACCAGGACGTGCAGTGGCATCGCCTTGAGAAGAAATGGGAATGAAATAGAAGAGAAACAAACAAGCAAGCAAACAAAGAAAAATGGCCGCTTGACAAGAATCTTCTAAATTTTTTTCGCTGCATTTTCTAGCTCTATATTTTGTTAGAAATAATGCTTTCCAGTTCTTTTCCTACTTGCTTTTGCACGCGCGATGTTTAACTGGAAACCTGTCTAACGGGCGTTTACTTATCGCATGTCCACAAGAACATTATTGTGACAGGTGCACTGCTTTTGTGTGTACTATTGCGATTCTGTACCTAATCGCCATCATCAGCCTAATTTTTTAGACTCAGGACGGAAGCCTCTTCCAGCGATCTCCAATTACGTCTGTATTACACCGGCTGACCACGCCTTACGCTTACGAATTTCCCGATTGCATCGTACGATCTGGTTCTTTGCCGTTCTCAACTGCGCTTCTCTCCCTTGGCACCCGTTCTGCAACTAATCATCATCAATTATCAGGCTCTACACTGTAAAACTGTTTACACCCTTAAGGGTGTTTTCTTGTCACTCTGGTAACACCCTTACTTTTAGGGCCTTAAAAGAAGTTATAGATGACCACAACGGAGCTCCAAGTAGACGTGCGATGACAAAAGACGTAGTTGAAAGCTATCTAATCATTCTGACAGCCTTGGGCGCACAGAAATATCCGACAGGAGAGTTTTGTATCTCTTCCTGCGAGATATCCCTGCGTGTGCCAGATATACATTAGTACCGGGAGAATGAAGCAATTGCGCACTTCGCACTTTTCTTATTATTATATTTACTGCTTATTACTCGCACCTGTCCTGCTTGACCCCCATTGAGGCCTGCAGCATGTATTGAATAACCTTATTGAGGATAGATAGATAGATAGATAGATAGATAGATAGATAGATAGATAGATAGATAGATAGATAGATAGATAGATAGATAGATAGATAGATAGATAGATAGATAGATAGATAGATAGATAGATAGATAGATAGATAGATAGATAGATAGATAGATAGATTAGCCGGAAGGTGTTGCCAACTGATACTCTGCGCAAGGTGGGTGGTGGTGAAAACATTTACTGCCAAACAAATGTAGAGGGAGAGAGAGAGAGAGAGAGAAAACATTTATTTATCAGGAGTTTGGGCGACTTCCTCGCAGGGTGGAGCCCTTAGTTCAGGGCCCCATTGGCTCGCGCCACTCCGCGTGCCCGCCGGATCAGCCATCGCTGCTCTTGCGGGTCTGAGCTGGCCAGCGCAGTCTCCCAGGAGGAAGGGGAAGGTGAAGGAATAGGGGAGTAGCCCGGAGGGTGTGGGCACTCCCAGGTGCAATGATATACTGTGGGCTTTGCTCCACAATAGGGACAGTATGAGGTATATTGTGTGGGGTGGAAGAGGTGAAGATAAAAGAGGCAGGGAAATGAATTAGTTTGAAGCTGTCGCCACGCGACGGCATCTTCTCGATTAAGAGAATTATGTGGGGGAGGGAAGTGTCTCCTGTTATCTCTGTAATATTGTAGAGTTTCAGTGTAGTTCAGTGGTTCTGTCGGTGCGTCGTCTGGGTTGGACAGCTCTTCCAATGGCGCCCGGTTAGCGAGCTCTCGGGCTACCGCATTAGCGCGTTCATTACCATGGAGAGAGGCGTGTCCAGGTGTCCAGACGATACGCACCCTGTGTAACGCTGTGGGGTGTAATGATGTAAGGATGCGGTGTGTGTAGGGTGTCACCCTCGCTTGTGCCAAAGTCCTGCAGGCGGTCTGAGAATCAGTGACCACTGTGATAGGTCCATCCGGCGCCGGCATGGTTGAAGCGTGTACGATGGCTAGGGCAATAGCAGCCTCTTCCGCCGTGCCACTCTCCACAGTGTTGAGCGTTGCCGAAGTTCTCAGAATGTCTGCACTATCTAGTACGACTAGGCATAGGGCACGTTTCTGTGGGTAGCGGGCCACGTCGGTGTATAGGACTGGAGTGTTTGATTTGTCATCGCCAAATAGGCGAGCGAGGGCTTGTGCTCTTGCCTTTCGTCGACCTTTATGACGGTCAGGGTGCATATTCCGGGGAATTGGGGCCACGTGAATTTTGTTGCGAATGCTAAGCGGAAGAAGTTTGCGGTTTTCCTGTTGTGGTTGTCTTGGTATTTGGTATCCTAGCCGGGATAGAATGTGGCACCCTTGCATTGTTCGTTGCAGACGTTGCAGTTGGCTGTTAAAATGACCTTCAACTAGTTCGCGGATGGTGTTGTGCACCCCCAGTCGTAGTAAGAGCTGCGTAGACGCATGTTGGGGTAGTCCCAGCGCTGCCTTTAGTGCCGTACGGAGGAGGGTGTCCATCTGGTGCATCTCAGTCTGAGTCAGATTATGATAGGGCAGGTGGTAGGTTAATCGGCTAATTATGAGGGCTTGCACGATTCGGAGTACGTCTTTTTCTTTCAGTCCTTGTCGGCGGTTTGTAATGCGCTTTATCATGTGCGTTATTTGGGTAAGTTGTTGGCGGAGCATGTGTAGGGCATGTGTGGCCTTCCCGTTGTGTTGTATGTGAAGTCCTAGTACACGTAGTCTGTCTACCCTTGGAATAACGTTGCCATCGAGATGCAATGTGATGGCTGGTGGAAAATCGGCCTTGTTCCGTTTTTTGAATACAAGCAGGAGCTCCGACTTCTCAGCTGCGCATGTGAGTCCTCCGGCTGTTGCGTACTCTTGAACTATATTTACGGCTTCCTGTAGTGCGTCTTGCATGGCGCCGTCTGATCCTGTGGTCACCCAGATTGTAATATCATCGGCGTACAGGGCGTGCTGCACGTTCGGAAGTTTGTCGAGGAGCGGTGGTAGCTTTGCCATCGCCACGTTGAACAGGGTGGGTGAGAGAACCGAACCCTGGGGAGTACCTCTGCCGGAAAGTTTTATGATATCCGACCGAATATCACCTAGGCCGATGGTGGCTGTTCGGTCGGATAAAAAGGCTCGGACATAATCATAGATCCGCTTTCCGCATCGGGAGAATGCAAGGTTGTTTAGAATGAGGTCATGTGAGACGTTATCGAACGCTCCTTTGAGGTCCAACGCCAGAATGGCTCTTGTTTGAGCTTTACTTGGACCATCCACAACATCCTCCTTAAGTTGTAGGAGTATGTCCTGCGCAGACAGGCCTGGTCGATAGCCGAATAAGGTATTGGGAAAGAATCCGTTCACTTCGAGGTGAGGCTGGAGGCGATTTAGAACTACGTGCTCGAAGAGTTTGCCAATACACGAAGTCAAGGAAATGGGTCTGAGATTTTGGAGGGACAGCGGTTTCCCGGGTTTCGGAATTAAGGTGATATCGGCGTGTCGCCATTCCTGTGGAAGCGTTCCGTTTTGCCAATTGTCGTTGTAGTATGCAGTGAGTTGCCGTATGGCCTGGTCGTCGAGGTTGCGTAGCAGTGCATAGTGAATGCCGTCTGCTCCGGGCGCCGTGTTTCGCCTTATGCCGTGTAGGGCTGCCCTCACTTCTGCCTCTGTAATATCGCCGTCCAATTGGGTGTCTTCCTCGTGTGGATAGTCTTTGTACTCCGGTCGGTGGCCTGTAGCAATGTATCTTTGTTGCAGTGTTTGGAGGAGCGCGTCATCATTCATTTGTGCTTTGTGGATGATAGTGCGGACTGTGTTCGATGTATGCGTTTTTGTGTGCGTTGGGTCGAGTAGTGCTCTGAGGAGGGACCACGTTTTGGAACTACTTAGTGTGCCATTAAGGCGGTCGCAGAGGTTGTGCCAATTGCTATTAGTGAGGCTGGTGGCGTATTCTTCAGCTTCTGCTGTGATCCGGGCGATTCTTTGTTTCAGCCTACGGTTGTGCCTCTGCCTCTTCCATCGTTTGGTCAGGCCTCTTCGAGCATCCCAGAGATGGAGCAGATGTCTGTCCACATCCGGCGTCTCCGTTGTTGCAGTAATTTGCTTAGTGGCTGCTTTAAAATCTGCTTGTAGCTGTTGTGTCCACTCGCGTAGAGATGGCGGGTCGTGTTGTTCAGATTTGGTTCTGTTGCGCCGGAAAGTGTCCCAGTTTGTTATTTTAATTAAACGTTCTGGGGTGCGTATAGCCACCAGTTGGACGTCTGTGGCTAGAATGCTGTGGTCACTGCCCAGATTCTCCATTAGGTTGTTCCAGGAGCATTGAGTCAACCCCTTCACCATTGTTAGGTCAGGGCAGGTATCCCTGCTTACACTGTTACCCGTTCTTGTTGGTTTGTCAGGTTCTGTCAGCAGAGTGAATTGATGAAGGTTCATGGCGTGGGCTAGACGGCGACCTTTTGGAGTTTCTGTTTGGTACCCCCAGGCTGGGTGGGACGCATTGAAATCTCCCAGAATAATCAATTTCTTGGCTTGTTTACTGGCGGCCGAAAAAAGTTGTCCGAAGTCGTCTCGTCGCGATTTGGGTGCACTGTAGATATTAAGTAAAAACAAGCTGGTTTCATATCGATTCCTAGGTACAATTTCTAAGAGCACATGCGGAATGTGGGAGCTGTCGAGCGTGCGCTCGATCACTGTGATTTGTTTGGACACAAGGGTGGCAGCTAGTGGTTGTTTGGTGGTGTCATGCTTGTCGGTGTATGCATTGTATCCACTGAGTGTGGGAGTGCAATGTACTTCTTGAAGTGCTATAACGTCTGGTAGGTGAGGACGTGTGGCTAGGAACTGTGTGAGGGAACCCTTCTTCCTTCGGTACCGTCTACAATTCCATTGCCACACCCGGAAGGTGGTGGTAGTGTGCCTCTTAGGTTTGCTGGCCATGATTGGTTGATACCGCCTCGTGTTACGTTTCGCCTACAACGCGCGGTAATGCCGGCGCGGATGCAACGGACGCCGGGGCTTTGTTCAAAGCGGCGGACATTTTGGCCCGTCCGACGCCGCCGCAACGCCTACCCGCCAAGCGTGCCCAGGCGTGTTTCAGTGCCACGTGTCTTCGTGTGTGCGTGTGTGTGTGTGTGCCCTCGCTTGTCAAAGCGCGGCAGCCGGGGAGCGGAGTTCCCCGAATGAGGAGCCTGGAGGTCTCTCGGCTCAACTGTTCGCGCCGTCGTGTGGGTGAGGGTTGGCGATGCGTCACTACACTCGGTTCAGCAGGTCTCTCGGCCCGACAGTTCGCGCCGTCGTGGGCTCCTGCTGCGCCGTCCCGTGACCTTCATCCCGTGACCTTCCCTCCTTCCCTTTTGGACCGCGACGCCGGGAGTATAAGAGCAGCTGCCCCCGGACGCCAAGAGAGAGGCTCCGATTTGTACTGTTGAGTTACGTGCTCTCCCGTCTCTCCACTTCGGTCGAACTGACCGGCCGCTCTTTTGCTATGTTAGAATAAACAAGTTGTTCTGTTACCAGTCTTCTCATGCTTTGCCGGGACCTTCGGATGCTTCCAGTGCCCCAGGCCGCCAGGCCAACGCTACCCTTGGGGCTTGCGACCCATTGGCAATAACGGGCGTCAGCACCGAGACCCCAACAACTCGGGCCAGCGGTGCGATTACAACATCTGGTTGCCAGCGGTGAGATCGCGACAACGGAGGCCAGCAGCGAAGAGATGCGGTTGACTGTATGCTGAGCAGCACAACGACCATCCGGAAGCAGTGCAACGAGCCCTGTGTGATGACTGGTTGCCTGCAGCGGAACGACTGCGCTGAAGTCTTGGCTGCAAGGTTTGGTGAGTGCGGGACTTTCTTCTTCTGAGTTTTGCCAGGCTTTTGTTAGTGTTAGAAACAGAGCTGGTAATTGTGGTTGTCGTTGCTACCGGGTTAGTTTGCGGCAAGACAATAGTAGACAGTAGAGAAAGCAGCATTCAGAGCAGCCATGGATTTGAAGTCGTTGCGCAAACCGATATTGCTGGAGCTTGCAAGAGAGTTGGGTCTGGATGTCTCAGACAAACTCAGAAAACCAGAACTGCTAAGGGCTATTCTTGAGTTAGAAGCTGAGGATGACGAGCTGTCGGAATGCCTTGAGACCATTGAGGAGAGGGAGCTTGAACTTAAAGAACAGAAAGAGAAAGATGAGCGTGAACTTAAAGAACAAAAAGAGAAAGAAAAAGAAGAGCGCGACCGTCAACACGCTTTGGAAATGAAGCGTCTCGAGTTAGAGATGGAACGCGCTCGTAATGGAAGTCAGGCACACGGTGCAGGAGAACGAGTATTGTTCAATATGACTGACCTGATGCGGCCGTTTAAGCTTGGAGAGGACATTGGTTTGTTCCTGGTTAACTTTGAGCGAACGTGCGAGAAGCAGGGGTTCTCTCGGGAAACGTGGCCACAGCGCTTGCTCACTTTGCTACCCGGCGAGGCGGCCGACGTAGTCGCTCGCTTGGAGAGAGAGGAGGCAGAGGATTTCGACAAAGTGAAATCGAGTCTGCTAAAAAAGTACCGGCTGTCAGCGGAGGCGTTCCGTCGGAAGTTTCGGGAAAATGAGAAAGGCAAAAGTGAGTCATATACAGAGTTTGCGTACAGGCTTATGTCAAACATGCAGGAGTGGCTCAAAGAAGAGAAAGCGTTTGGTGACCATGAGAAAGTTCTGCAGTGTTTCGGGCTAGAACAGTTTTATAGTCGGTTACCTGAGAACGTGCGGTACTGGGTCTTGGATAGGCCAGACGTTAGTACGGTGGCTAGAGCCGCTGAGCTAGCCGAGGAGTTTGTGACGCGTCGGGCTCGCGGAGCTAAGGACGGTCAAAAGGGTGAATTTGGCTCCAAGTTTGAGAGGCCGAAGTTCACACCCATGAGAGCCAAGGGGGATACACGTAGTGCGGATGCGAGTGAAAGCAGTCCGACCGAACGTAAGGAGACGGCGGCAACCGAAGCCGAACGCAGAAAGCGGTTCGAGGCGAGGCAAGCGCGCCTGTGTTATACGTGCCAGAAGCCGGGTCACTTTTCGGCGCAGTGCCCAGAAACAAAACCAAAAGTCGTGTTTTTTTCATTAGGCAGCACTGACGAGAACATCAAGCTTCTCGAGCCTTACATGCGAGACCTCCTCGTGAACGGGAAAGAGTGCCGAGTGCTTCGCGATACCGCAGCCACGATGGATGTAGTTCATCCCTCTTACGTAGAACCCGAAATGTTCACGGGCGAGTGCGCATGGATCAAGCAAGCAGTGGAAGCTCATAGCGTGTGTCTGCCGGTAGCAAAAGTGCTTATTGAAGGACCTTTCGGAGCACTTGAGACGGAGGCCGCAGTGTCATCTATGCTGCCCCCCCAGTACCCGTACCTATTTTCGAACAGGTCCGATCACCTCCTGCGCGAGAAGGGGCTTTTGTTTGGTGAGGCTAGCGTTCAGGCCTTAACCAGATCGAAGGTTCGGGAGCTCGCTGCAAAGGCGGTAGTTGCGGGGCCAACGTTGTTGAACGATGAAAAAGGGTCAGAGGCGCAGCAAGCTGGTATGCAGGGCACGCCCGAACGGGATAAAATTGAGCCTGTAGCGTTAAAGGCACCAGATACTGGAGAGGAAATTCCCGATGCGGGAAAGTTAGAAGAGCTTCCGGTCGAGCTTCCGGGACTAGGCTCAGTGACGAACAGGAAAGACACCGATCAAGTCATTAGTGACTTAATAAGTAAAGCATCGCTGTCGCCTGAGCAGAAAACAGAACTACACCAGCTCTTACAAGAGTTTCAAGGTCTGTTCTCTGAGAGGCCTGGTAGGACTTCTGTCCTTACTCATGACATAGAACTTACCTCCCCAGAGCCAGTACGATCCAAGGCGTACCGGGTGTCACCCCGCCAGAGCGATATTATGGAGGCTGAGGTAAAGAAAATGCTACAGCTCGGTGTTATTGAAGCGGGTGAGAGTGATTATACCTCCCCTTTGATTTTAGTTGAGGTACCGGGCAAGGAACCTCGTCCTTGCGTCGACTACCGCAGGCTTAATTCCATCACTAAGGATCAAATTTATCCGATCCCTAACATCGAGGAGCGCCTTGAGAGAGTGAGTAGCGCTCAGTTTATTTCCACCCTAGATCTTGTCAGGGGTTATTGGCAGGTTCCACTTACAGAAGAGGCTAGTAGGTATGCGGCGTTCATTTCACCAATGGGGACATTCCGTCCTAAAGTTTTGAGTTTTGGTTTGAAGAACGCGCCATACTGCTTTTCAAGCCTCATGGATAAAGTGTTGCGGGGACAGCAAGAATTCGCTTTACCGTATCTAGACGACGTAGCGATATTCTCCGCATCCTGGCCGGAACATATGGCGCACTTGCGGGCAGTGCTAACCCGCCTGCGCGATGCGGGCTTGACAGTCAAGGCTCCCAAGTGCCAGTTAGCACAGGCCGAGGTTGTCTACCTCGGACACGTGATTGGTCGGGGTCGTCGCCGCCCCTCTGAAATAAAAGTGGCCGCTGTGCGAGACTTCCCGCAACCGCGCACGAAGACCGATATTCGGTCGTTCTTAGGTGTCGCCGGCTACTATCAGAGGTACATCCCCAGGTACTCTGATATCGCGGCTCCCTTGACGGATGCTCTAAGAAAGACAGAGCCGCAAACAGTCGTCTGGGATGAGACGAAGGAAAGAGCTTTTAGCGCCCTAAAGAGCGCCCTAACAAGCCAGCCTGTGCTACGATCGCCCGACTACACAAAAGGGTTCGTTGTTCAGTGTGATGCTAGTGAGCGAGGCATGGGCGTTGTACTGTGCCAACGGGAAAATGGAGAAGTAGAACACCCCGTCCTGTATGCTAGTCGTAAGCTGACGAGTCGTGAGCAGGCGTATAGCGCCACCGAGAAAGAGTGTGCGTGTATCGTGTGGGCCGTTCAGAAATTGTCATGTTACCTAGCTGGCTCGAGGTTTATCATTGAAACGGATCACTGCCCTCTCCAATGGCTGCAGACCATCTCTCCCAAAAATGGCCGCCTCCTGCGCTGGAGCCTCGCTTTGCAACAATATTCCTTTGAGGTGCGTTACAAAAAGGGGAGTCTCAACGGTAAAGCCGATGGCTTAAGTCGAAGCCCCTAACGTGGGAATCAGCCTCAAAATTGCTTGTTACTGATGTTTTTCTTCCTGAGGCAGGATTTTTTTTAACTTATTGCTTTTGTGTAGTGTTTCAAAGTGATGATGTGCTTTTTAGTGCAAATTTTCCGATTTGTGGACGCGTTCTGAGTGCTGCTAAACTACTGTAAGGAACTAGGCAGCAGTAAAAAAGGGGAAAGAGCCTGGCAGGGCTTAGTGAGGGTTGTGCCGTGCTTGCTGACTGAGCGGTTGACTTTTGGCGTGGTTCTAACGCTTGCCGGAAACGAGAACAAAAATGTCAACTCTCCCGAAGTCACTTTGCAGTGTCCTGTGTGCACCTGAACGTGAGAACGAGGCCTTCTCTGTGCGCTGCGCTCAAGAAACGCCCAAGGACGCCCAACTTCGGTTATGAGCATCATCGAGCGACATCCCTCCGGACAGCGGATGCAGTCCCCTGACCATCGGGATCTCCTTCCCCCGGCGGGGCGGTCTGTTACGTTTCGCCTACAACGCGCGGTAATGCCGGCGCGGATGCAACGGACGCCGGGGCTTTGTTCAAAGCGGCGGACATTTTGGCCCGTCCGACGCCGCCGCAACGCCTACCCGCCAAGCGTGCCCAGGCGTGTTTCAGTGCCACGTGTCTTCGTGTGTGCGTGTGTGTGTGTGTGCCCTCGCTTGTCAAAGCGCGGCAGCCGGGGAGCGGAGTTCCCCGAATGAGGAGCCTGGAGGTCTCTCGGCTCAACTGTTCGCGCCGTCGTGTGGGTGAGGGTTGGCGATGCGTCACTACACTCGGTTCAGCAGGTCTCTCGGCCCGACAGTTCGCGCCGTCGTGGGCTCCTGCTGCGCCGTCCCGTGACCTTCATCCCGTGACCTTCCCTCCTTCCCTTTTGGACCGCGACGCCGGGAGTATAAGAGCAGCTGCCCCCGGACGCCAAGAGAGAGGCTCCGATTTGTACTGTTGAGTTACGTGCTCTCCCGTCTCTCCACTTCGGTCGAACTGACCGGCCGCTCTTTTGCTATGTTAGAATAAACAAGTTGTTCTGTTACCAGTCTTCTCATGCTTTGCCGGGACCTTCGGATGCTTCCAGTGCCCCAGGCCGCCAGGCCAACGCTACCCTTGGGGCTTGCGACCCATTGGCAATAACGGGCGTCAGCACCGAGACCCCAACAACTCGGGCCAGCGGTGCGATTACAACACTCGCCGGTGAGGGCAGGTGTTGTTGTACGAGCCGGACGGGTATAAGGGTGTGACCTTCTTGGTTCTCTAGTGGCGTTAGTGTCATGTGGAAGTGAGTCGTTTTGATGGCTGAAAGTTGAGCTAAAAGTTGCAATGATGAATTGTTTCATGTCAGTCATGGCTTGTTGTATGACCTGTTGTAGCATGTGCTTGACATCAGCCATGATCTCTTCCCCTTAAGTGACACGAGGCAGCCCTTGGGAGGCCGCCCGCTTTCTCTGCGCAGGGAGACTGGGTTTGCGAGGAGTCCCCAGCGCGACTGCTTTGTCCCGAGCGCAGTGGCGTAGCCAGAAATTTCGTTCGGGGGGGGGCTAATGTTGCAGCTCGGTCTCCTCCTCAAGAGGAAGCTTTAGCTCGGGTGCTGCTAGTTAAATACACGTAGAAGGGTAATTCGCTTTCCCTCGCCACAACTGCACCAAATTTGACGATGTTTGTTGAATTTAAAAGAAAAACTTGAATTCTAGTGACTGTTGGTTTCGAATTTTCATTTAGGCGGTCAATTCTTTATTAAAAATTGGCCAAAATCGCACATTTTCAGAAAACGGAACTATCAAGTTTAAAACTCCGTAACTCAACAATGAAAAATGATGGCACAATTCTGTGAATTGCATCTAATAGTACATCTACAGCGTACAAAATAGCTATGTTAAACATGAATCTAAAAAGAAATTTGTATAATGGAAATACGACTTTTGCAGAACCCTTGTACACAACGTGATAAATTCACGCAAGATACAAATTGACACACCAAATTTGTCCGCATTGACTTTCCTGATAGTTGCCGTTTACAGAACCGAGATATCTGTTCTTGGTACATAGCTATTATTTTGTAAACGTCGTGCTTCTATTTTTTCGAAATTTCAAAACTTTCAAACTATTTTATACAAAATTCAGGCCGTAAATCGAAATTCCGTTTCCAACAGACACTATAATTTACCTTCTCTCTCAAATGCAACAACTTTCATTAAAAGCGATTAGCAGGATTATCTCAGAGAAGCGTTTCTGCGTTTTACATGTATTTGAATAGGCCGCGTCGGATTGGGCCCCAGCTAAAGCTTCCTCTTAATTTGTCGAGGGATCAAATACATGAGTAATAACTGCATAACCATTGTCAAAAATGCTGTAAACGAATTCTTGAACGCTACACACTGTCCAAACAAGTAAAATGTGTATTTTTTTATAAAAGAATATTCTCGTATGTGCTAAAAATTGTGCCCAAAGTAACTGATATTAATGATTCCATGTTTTTGTCTATTTAATAAGTAAAGAAAATATCACACGAACTTTAGAACTATATCAGTTCGAAACCAGGAAAGCAGCGCATGCCGCTGATATGAAAAATGAGACGGCCATGAAATGAACAAGTTGAGGACAAATATGTTAATTAAACTTAATCATTCAAGAACCGTGTTTACATTCTTGTATATATGCAATGGCCAGTGAAAAATCTCCATGACGCTGTCATTTGTTCCAATGTATTACGCAGGAGCAGCTGTCACCGGTCGTGAATCGTGAGTAATTGCACCGAAATTATAGTCGCAACAGACAGCACGTATAAAAAGCAGGAGTTCTGAAAGCTATACGAGGGCGAGTCAAATGAATGTGAGCCAATGCGAATATATGACAAACGAGGTACTTTATTAAAAAGTAGTTTTCATGAGAATTTAGACATTTGCCCCATCGACTAACGAGTCGCGTGATTCCCGTCTCATGAAACTCCTTAGGTTGCTGCTTCAAAAAGTCTGTAACTGACTATTTCACGTCACTGTCCGGCACGAATCTAGTTCCGTTGAGCTGTTTTTCGGTTGCCCCAAAATGTGGAAGTCGCAAGAGGAGAGGTCTGAGCTGTATGACGGATGTTGCAGGGTTTCCCACTTGAACTTTGCCAGTTTTGTATTAACCACATCAGCTACGTGGGGACGGGCATTGTCGTGGAACAAGATGACCCAATTCATCAATTTTCCACATAGTTTGTTCTTGATTGCGACACGCAGTGGTTCCGGCGTTTCACAATATCGGAAACAATTGATAGCCTCTCAAGATTGAGCAAATTCTATTAGTAATGGCCCCTCACGATCGAAAAAAAAGTCAACAACACCTTTCCGGCGAAAATGACGGCCTTTGCGTTCTTTGGCCGTGGTAAATTCGAATGTTTCCACCGTAAGCTTTGCCGTCGTGTTTCAGACTCGTAGTAGTGGCACCATGGTTCGTCCCCGATCACAATAGCAAACAAGAAATCGTCATCCTCATTGTGATACCGGATCAGATTAGTCAAAGCAGCGCCAAACTTCCCCGTCTTCTGGCGGTGGATCAAAATCTTGGGCACCCATTGCACACACAAGAGCCGATAACCGAGGTGCTCATGAATTATGGCGTGAACCGAACCGTGACTGATTTTCACACAGTCTGCCAGTTCATCGACACTTATCCTTCTTTCTTGTTTCATCAGCTCATCAACCTTTGAAATTGTGTGGGGGGTGATTGCACGATGGCTTTGGCCTGGTCTTGGAATGTCTTTGCAACTTTCCCATTCTTCTTTGAACCGTTTGCTCCCACACTTTACAGTGTCCAATGAAATGCAATGTTCAACGTACACGGCAGCCATACGGCGATTAATTTCTTTTTGGGAAACACCTTTAGCTGTTAAAAACTTCGCGACACCACGCTGTTCAGCTTTTGGGGTGTCCATTATGTTAGGCAACTATGTTCAACCCAGTGTATGAGAGCATTAAAGAACATTTATCCTCACACATGCGTGCCACTTTTGTAAATGAGAGATGCCACTCTGCTACGCGTATGCCTCGCAGATAATGAACCGAACCATTATTGCGACTCGCACTCGTGCATTAGAAATGCGAAGATACAATGGGATATACAAATGCCAAGATAGAGCTTAATAAAGGGCAAAAAGTGTGACTGGAAACAAAGTTCACTGCACGTATACACGAAACCTCGTAACAAGATATTTAAATATACGTATAAGTCTCCATTAAATCTACGTATCTAAGATAAAGTCGCTGTATATTATGCGTCAAACAAGGCAAATAAACATGTTGCGCGATCAGAGATTCACAGAATCCTAGATTCCGCCCCAATTCCATCCACTCACCCCGATGTATCGCACGCGACGGAAGGCGGCGCGCTTGCTCCCCACTTTTCTCCTTTGCGCACACACGACTGAGCCACCATCGTCGGCTCAGCCATTCCAACCCCCCCCCCCCCCCTCTACGCTTTCACTCGCACATACAGCACGCGGCACGCGGTCACGATGTTATCACCCTTGGACTTTATACGAAACATGAGGGCGACGGCGACGGCAGGAATGCGCCTTGGGTGTCCATATAATTACTATCGCAATAATATAAGAGTATTTGGCAACTGAACCGTCCCGTGGCTCATTACTTTCCACAAAAGAAGAAGTAACAAAATCGAACTTTCACCATGCGACAATTCGCTGCGCCGCAACAATGTATTTTCTTTTTTCCTTCTGTGGGGCGGGGGCACCGAAATGAAAAAACGCATAGGAAAGTATGTTGGCCACAATCGAATGCCTACTTTGGGCACCTAATTTAGCTACGGAAGGAATATCGAAGAAAACATGAGACGCTTGGTCCACTGAGAACCAACCATACGCATACTGCTCGGTATCATACACCGGCGAGACAAGACTTTCAGGAGAAGTTCTGCAGAAGCGAACGCGGTGCAATCCGTCGAGTCCCCGCAGTGATGGCGGCGAGCGACCATTATTTCTTTTTCTCTTCTGCAAGCCAGAAAGTGTCCAAAACTCTGCCAGGCGAAAATCCACTCGGCCAGAGAAAACCGAACGCGCACCGAAGTACGCCGCGCAGTGGTCGGGGCCACGCGAGAAAAACGTATGCGCTCTGGCTGGCTCTGGCAGCCCGCGGGTATGGTAGCGAGAAGAAAAAAAAATTTAAGAGGCTCAATGTGTTCTCGCGAATAAAAGTCAAAGTAGAAAAAATAAATAAGAACGTAGTTAGCTTGGCTGGCTTTAATGTTTTGACATGGATGTTTTGGCGCAGGTTAAAAAAATATTGATATTTTTTTTTTATGTGACATGGCGGCACGAATGAACCGCCACAACGCTTCGTCTCACTGAACATCCCTGCGTGCTTTGTCAACTTGTCTGCTAGTGTGTTGATTTGACTTGTCTCGTCGTGTGTTCCGATGTAAGACTTTAGAAAAGTCAATGGACCTTTGGCGTTAAATGTTTATAACAACATTAAACCCACAAAGTTCCGCAATTGAAAATCTGAAGCACAACTTTGGAAATGTCAATGCACCTTTCACATCAAGAGTTTATGAGATTTATACCCACAAATTTTCGGAACTGACATCCATGCGCTCCATAGATTCCGCGGCCTCGGCGAGATGCCGCGGCGAGCCTGCTCACCACCAAAACGCCCTTGAAACTTTGGGGTCAGATGGGGCTGCTTGGCGTTATGTGACTCTCGGTGCATGGGCGTTGCCGCGAAATCCAGCCCGAGTCCGCTATCTTCGCGGTTAAATGTCTTTTCGAGATTCAAAAAGACATTCTAGACAAGATCCAGAATAATTTCCGGCGCCGGGGGTTGCTTTCGTCGGCAGTGCATGGACAGCACGAAAAATTTTCGGGGGGGGGGCTGAAGCCCCATAAGCCCCCCCCCCCCCCCCCCCCCCCTGGCTACGCCCCTGCCCCAGCGCGACTGCATGGGACAAAGACATTAGAGTGTAAAGTGCTCAGGCGTCTGGGGACTCAATTCGCCGGCCGTGCAGAAGAATGCAAAGCGAGTACAAAAAATCTCAAAGGGCGCACAATAGACTTTGTGTCCCCCAACGCTTCTGTGTGGCTTGACTACCCTATTCTAAAGCTCTCTATTACTCGCAGCTTCTAGAACTCTGACTTTAAACTCGGAGCTGGTCCTACGTGTGTGCGCGCGCGAGGGCGTGTCCTGTCTTCATCCCAACCTCGCTGCGTTCTAACCAACTACGAGCCAAAGTGGCATAAATCAAGCTTTTCATCGGACCTTGGAATCGTCGGGCGCATTGCCGAGCTACTGCCTCTATAGGCAATGGGAGACTCGCCCTTTGTCTGTTGACAAACGGCCGGCGTCCCATTCCCTTGCAGTAGACAGTTACAATCGCACCGAGGTATGAGGCTACTAACCAAGACACGGGTACACCAGGAGCACTGCTCGTTTAGCCTCACAGAGATCAAATCATTGCCCCTCGCGAGGCGCAATCGCTCAGCCACGGGGTCATCACTCCGCATGAATGGGAGTACAGTGCACGAAATGCTACCTGTTCAGTAGCTGGCTAACGTATTGTTTTCGTGCCCTGTGTATACTGATAAGCACGTGCCCGTGGATGAACTGTAGGGTGTGAGGACCATGCCATAAATGAGCGTTTCGAAGTCCTCGTTCATTTGGAGCGCGTTCGTGTTCTTGCGAAATTGTCACGCTGAGTGATACACCGGCCGTTCGAATCTTATGCTCCGAATTGGCTGCGTTATTGAGCGCGTGCGTCTGTACAGCTGCCGACCTCGAAATGTTTGCAGGGTTTGTCAGCGTCATAGAGTGGCGTGTCGAAATAGGGAACTGTCGGAGCGGAACGAATAAAGTGCTCTGGTTGACACGATGCCCGTGCAGCAGCTAACAGCAAGACGGTATACGCTGAACGGGATTTAGCGAGAGCGTACAATAACGAATATATATACCGACGGCTGTCAATGATAGCGGCCAATATGAACCGTGCTATCGGTCAATACTTAGTCGAACAGCCTCCTTACTCTGACTAGAAGCAATGTTGCGCAGGAGCCACATTTCTGTATTAATTATTTTCAATTTCACTTTTTTTTGCCTTTCCTTACAATTGCGATGTCCATTAAAAGGCCAATAGAGGCGCGCCGTATCGGGCCATTGAATGTTCCCGGAACAACTGCGCTTGCGCGGTCTATACGCCGAGTGTTGAAAGACATGTGATCTGCCGAATTTATGAGGCGTGAAACTGATGAAACGGCCGGTAAAGGGAGCGGTAGCGCGGAACGTTCGCTTCGGCATTCAAGCACGCGCGCAATCTGCCAGCCGACACTCCTCGTCACGCCAAGCGTTGTGACCGGGGGTGCGTGCTGTGGTGGAGCGAACTTCGTTCATAGGTGCCTTTCAGCGCGTGCACAGCACGCGTGTTTAGTCACTAAGCGACTGTTCACTCCAGTTTATAGTGCCTTTAAAACTGCGAGTCATACCTTCGTGTAGCAGCCTATACTACCCTGGTGTCAACTTCGCCCTTCGGGTGAAACTGCGACATTTTGGCTCACGCGAAGCCGAGCGCCCACTGTATCGCCGGTATCGCACGTCCGTCACGAAGGGTGATAAGAGATGGCTAGTATAAAGAGAAAAATGAAGTTACATCAAAGTGCAAAATAAAGAGTGGCACCATCAAGCTCTTGAAATAAAAGCTGCACAAGGCGCGATCTGGCCCTCGCAACTAAGCAGACGACGCTGTGACGCAGAGAGAGAGAAAGAGAGAGATATATACTTTTCATAAAATATGTGCCGGTATAATGTAGGGATTCCTTTTTTCATTTCTACTCCTTTATTATCACCACCGCTCACGACCGGCGCAGATCTTGGTGATAAGGCAGGCGGAGCTTCGCGTCGACCTATGGCAAAGTGTGAAAAGTAGAAAATGATTCTAATAGAATCACTACATTATCCTGGCCCTGCGGACAGTTTGTCTGCCGTCTCGCCTATAGCATGCGACTCCAAGCGAATGCCATGACGTATGAAATGACGCACTCGAAACGCGCCAGATGCTCCTCCGCAAAACAACACGGTCGGGCTCATACTAGGCCAGTTCCACTATCTCCTTGAGACCAATGTCACGCAAGCACTGCTCCTTTCAACTCTGCGTCGATAGTGATGTACACGTCTTTCGCAACTGCAGCCATTTTCTGTGACGCACGTTCAGTGCAGACTGCAAGTGGTACAGCACGTAGAACGATCGATACGTCCTCCTGTGTATTCGCAGGATCGAGCTTCCGGCAGGCGTCAGTAAAGCAACAAATCCGGCATGACGTTGCCTTGAAATGGAGCTTGTTGTCAGTTGACTTGAAACGGGAGTTGGGCATGTGGTAATGGCCTTGATTCCATCATGTAGACTGCGAGAACTCTCGACAATGCAGCTAAGTGGAGGACTGACAGTTACTCACGCCAGAGGGGTTTCCCCGAGCCCTTGCACATTCCGAGTGAATCATGATTGTTACTTACGTGTCAACGTGTATAAATGCCTGCATAAGGGAGAGAGACAAAGGGGCTATCAATAGTAGGAACACAATGCACACCTATTGGAGGAGGAGGAGGAAATAAAGAAAGGAGATGCTCACCATGACGCGTCACACCAGACAGAGATGGAGTAGAGGCAGCAGAGACGGCAGTCTGGCCTCGTATAGTCGAACATCACTCCATGGGACATCTTGTTGGGCCCTACGTCTCCTCGAAGCTCGACCTTCCAGAAATAATAAGCCAGTGAGCCAAGTTCGGGAGAGACTAGGCTGCTGGAGCACACAGCAGTTGAGACTACAAGCCCAATAGCACAACGAATAATAAGAGTCGGACATCTGGAATGCAAAGCAGTAACGTCACCTACCCTACCCAGAAAAAGACAAGTTATTGTCGACAGAAGCCAAAATGGCTTCCTGTTAAACGAAGTAAAGTACAAAAATTACATTTTCGGATCCAGAACACCTCGCGAATATTTTTTTTTTCAGGGCCAATCAGGTTGCATTCTCGATTCAACATAAATAAATAGCCCTGCCTCCAAAGCGCATCAGTGTCGTTGGCAGAACTTCCGCATTTGCAACGAATGAACAAATATATGAAAAAGAAGGAAACAAAAAGTAATAATAACGTCTCCGACATAATTGCGGTGCCCCGGAACGTTCTCCAGGCTTATGCCGTCCATGCACGTCGCAACGCACTTCATGTTACCCGTTACCCGCACATGCAGGGCGCGTGATCGAGCAAGTCAACGGCGATCAAGTTCCCACGGTGGGCTGCGCCAAGCAGGGGGCTTGCGGGAAGTGAGGCACGGAAACAGTCTTATCTGTCCCACAGAACGCGAGACAAAGTTGTCGCCTACGCGGCACGTGACCTATCTCTCGCGCAGGGTTGATGTGCGCGGATGAGTGTGGAAAAGGCGAGGTGGGTGCGCTAGGCGCCGATGCGTGCCAGGCATAAAGGCTATCCGTAGGCCGTAGAGCACGCCATAGACGTACAAACCTGCTGGCATGCATTCGGTTTGTTCGTATTATTATACACACGCATTCTGTACAATGGACGGCACCGCCGCGTTGGAATCTTTAGGAACGAGATAAAGGGCTACAACCGAAATGGTGGCGTGCGCAGTTCGGACAGAGTGTGTCCTTATATATATATATATATATATATATATATATATATATATATATATATATATATAAAGAATTGCGAGTTCAGACAATCCGTAGGTTGTCCACAGAGTTCCCGTAGGTAGCTTTGCCTCCTTATCTGTAGTAACATGCCAGGGCATCGGACTTGCCCAACATCTTCAGCAGTCACCAACGCCTTTCTTCTCCCTCTCTGCCTTCTTGTAGACATTTCCTTTTCGATATACGAAGTCGATGCGTCGTCGATAGGGATTAGTTGTTAGCTAATCTATTTCCTTTACAAGTCTATTCCTGTCGATAGACTAGCAAACGGGATATTTCCAGGAAGATAATTGAAATCGTTTGCGGTTAGGAGAGATGTAATAGAAGTATCGTTACCTTTCTCTTGTTTTCTTTTTCAGTGACCTTATTATGATTTCTATATCTGCAAAAATTGCTTTGCTACTATCAATGACTGATTTTTTTTTCAACTATTGCTTTGCACACTATTTCACGATTTTCGTGGCTGAAATGTATTTTAGTTTCGTACATCCTATTTTTGTATTGGTCTTATTATTACTTGTGACATAGAACATGTTCGAACTCTATTTGGTGACTGTAAACATTATGTCTAATATTTTGTAAATCTCATGCTGCAACCGCATGTGATTGAATTACTGGGGAGAGGCTGGGCCTTTGTCAGGTGTCACAAAACACCTTTATCCCACCCTTCCTCGGTTTGCACTCTATTCTGTGAACTGAAATAAAAAGTGCGTTGTTGTCCTTACAGTATGGTTGTTGTTGTTGTTGTTAAGCCTGTTGACATCTATATATGTGGCAGAAGGGGCGGGCCATAAGTGTGTATCTGTGTGTGTGTGTGTGTGTGTGTGTGTGTGTGTGTGTGTGCGTGCGTGCGTGCGTGCGTGTGTGTGTGTGTGCGCGTGCGTGTTCGTTCTCTTTCTTTTGTTCTTACATTGCTGCGTTACACATACTATGCTGTCTCCTACATGCCGTAAAGTTCTGGGTTGCTTGGCAAAGAAATATTTGCGGCGAATACGTCAAACCTGAAGCTGTACTTCATGTAAGGCTGTTCCGGGGAAGCACTCGGTTTTCGTACGTAGAAAAGAAGATAGCACGACACAGACGCACCATCGAGATCCATTTGCAGTGCGAGATACGAAAAACGCCAGAACACCGGCCCGATATACGAGCGTAAGTAACACTATTACTTAGGCTGCTATCTCACGCGCCTCTACAAAACAAGCCGTATCATAGCGTTGCACGGAACGCGTGGCATATATCCGGTGGCGTCATATATGAGCTGTCACGCTCAGAGTGTAATAGCGACCGAACGCACAGAAGCAACCAGGGTGGGGGCATCGACAAGTACATACGGGGTTATCTCCGTGGGAAGCGAACAAGAAGAGCAAGCAAAAGAAAGGACTTGTCCGCTTGATTTTTTGGTACTCTCGTGGTGTCCCGCCTCAAGACGAGATAAGGATGACTGCGTCGGGCAAGCTTCTCGCGTGGCCCACGCACAGTTGCTGACCTCTCAAGAACAAACAGCTCGAATAATAAAAAAAGGCTGAGAAACGAGGAGCCTCCGCTTCGGCCAACACCATTGCTACGCTTCTGTGAGCCTCCAAAATATGCAGATAAAAGGAGGCGTTTCTTCGGAGCGGTAAATCATCTTCGGGAGGCCGCGAGGTATCTGCGGCCGCGGTATGGAATTCATAAGGCGATGTCAGGGCAGAGCACTTTCTGTACGCCTTTGTATATACTTAGGCGTCCAGTCTTGCGCACGTCTGCACACTGCTTATATATATATATATATATATATATATATATATATATATATATATATATATATATATATATATATATATATATATATATATATACATAGCCGCGAGGTTCTTGACAGCCATATCTGCTCTTCTGCCAGAAACAAGCTATTCGATCTATCCAATCTATCGGCGGGCCTCGGTGCACGCGTATAGACTACGGCTACGGTGCGCATCTGCATGCTGCTGAGTGTGCAAGCCATAACAGCACGTTCGTCGCTGTTGAGGTTGGAAGATATATGGCACCGCGGCCTTGAGGTTGTACACGCCGGGTCCCAAGTTGCTTTCGAAGGAGGCATTTGCATCGCTGTACGAACCGATGCGCGTCACCCAGAAGAGGAGCCGTGACCGCACTGCCTACGAACGACAGGCATGACCCGAACATGCGGCTGTGATACACCGTGGAATCTGCTGAATAACGATATAGTTTGCGACACGGCGTGTTTCTAGATAGAACTCCAGATTTTCTTAATTTTTTTTCTTAAAGCAAGCAAGTGATTTTTCCAGAGGGGTCCACTTCCGTCGTCATTATTCATGTGTCTTCTCGCTTAGGGCACGCGCATAATGCGGTCGATGCTGTATGTATACCGACCACCCTCGTTGCGATCGAACGCCTCTTCTTCTGCACTTGTCGTCCGGCATACAAGTGCCAATATATACGCATTTATTTTTCGCTTTGCCGTTTATTCTGAGCACGAAATATGGTAAGTATACGAAGGATGAAGGCTTCCCGAATTCGAACGAAACCTAGCACGAAAGAATAAGCGATGGATCAACGCCAAGTCTTATCTGGCCGTGGCTCTGTTGTTACCTTCGTATGTACAAAAGGAAGCTCGAAGTGATCGATATGCACTAAACACCATTCATGCACGATGCTTGCATAACCGAGAGGCTGGCTAGGGAAACAAAGAAAATATGACTTTCCTCCTACGTAGGGTCTCCGCGAATATGCCTTCCTGGCTGTCCACGAAATTGGAACATGTCCCACGCCGAACTGTACATGCTGCGATGTGTGCAGTTGCGCACTTGGTTCAGGACGGCCAACTGTTCGGAGAGAACTATAGCAACAGGTACTGCAGTGTACGCACTGTGTTTCCAAAGGAGCCTTATGAACATGCACGTTATGCCTATAGGAGAAAAACTAAATTATGGGGCTTTATGTGCCAAAACAACTTTCTGATTATGAGGCACGCCGTAGTGGAGGACTCCAGAACTTTCGACCACCTGGGGTTCTTTAACGTGCACATAAATCTAAGTACACGGGTGTTTTCGCATTTCTCCTCCATCGAAATGCGGCCGCCGTGGCCCGGATTCAATCCCGCTACCTCGTGCTCAGCAGCCCAACACCATAGCCACTGAGCAACCACGGCGGGTTCCTATAGGAGAAATGAAAGCTTGTTCTGTGGTCATCAAACATGCGGAGTCCAAGGCATGGAATGGTCGAAGATTACGCTTGTGCGCGAGCATAGGGGATTTCGGAGACCGAGCTCTTCAGCGGACACAGGGAAACGTTGCGTGTGATGACTGCAATGGCTGCCCAATTATTAGGAATAATTATAAGACCATAGTTTTTCAGATATCGCAGTACCGCTTGTGTAGTTTTGCATGGAGATTCCAACGATTCCTGCCTCATGCCCAGATGCCGATGTCGGCGCATAAAGAAATTTTATTTGGAGTTGAAACTTGGGCTAGTATACGCTTGCATCCTTTCTTGGGGTTCTTTCGCGCTCGAAATTCTTATAGTACACTTTAAAAAAGAATTGTAAGTCCCAGCGCGGGTATTCCGTCTTGTTGCGCCTTGGGCTTTATATAGGTCTCTTTTTAATTGAGTATACCGCACCATAAGGTCTTTCGGCACTGCGGCCACTGTCTATAGAACTAGTAATCGCGCTGCAAGCCACAGCACTCCAAAGAAGCCTGGGGCTCTCAAAATGCACATCCGTAAGATCAGAACTTCTTGCGAAGCACGATGTCTGCCAGACTCCATCGTTGAGATGCAGGAGCGCCCCCGAACTTGTTTTCGACGTGTGACCTCCATGCTATATGCGAACATTCCTTCGCAGCGAATCTGCCATGCCATAGTTGAGCTCCCGAAGAACTTTCAGCGCCCTTTTCAGGCGGAACTTTCGTCGTTGCATGTTCTCTTCGTGAGACTTATCAAAAACAGTCCCAGGAATCGGCAAACAGTCAACGACGTCTGGCCTGCCCTCTTATCATTACATATTTTGAACATTAGAACACACATACGTCGTAGACCATAGGCTGCCCTAAAGCAGCCCCGATCTCGGTGCACAGCCATCGGGCCCACGACGCAAGCAGAGTGGCTCGGCCTTTCTTTACACCGACGTTGGAGCGGCCCGATACGCGCTGACGCGCGTTCCCAAGGGCCAGAATAAAGTTTTACCACACCATTTAGAACACACGATGATGCACGACAGCTATCGCAGGCAAATTTACACCGATGGCTCTGTGGGCTATGAATCCTCAGCTAGCGACCCGTGTAAGAAAGAACGCGAGCTGCTGGACTATCGGCCCAACTAGCGCGTCCTTCCAGGGCATATGCTGCCAGGCTCACTCACTCACTCACTCACTCACTCACTCACTCACTCACTCACTCACTCACTCACTCACTCACTCACTCACTCACTCACTCACTCACTCACTCACTCACTCACCCACTCACTCACTCACTCACTCACTCACTCACTCACTCACTCACTCACTCACTCACTCACTCACTCACTCGCGCAGATGCCTACGTGCACTCCTTAGTTGGGCCGGCACCATATTTAGGTAAACAATTGAAAATCCGCTGTCACCTATGTGAAAAGCGACGCGGCCGTTGTCGACCTCTTCGCGTGCTCTCAGCTGCTTGACGCGACATTCCTCGTCTAAGTCCTTGATCCTCTTCCGTTTCCGCTTTATGTTTCCCTTGCCGGCGCGCACGTGAAAGGAAAGATTATCATGAATCACCGGCCATACGCCATGGCGTTCAATGCAGGAGAGACAAACGCGCTGTGCAGTGTTCTTGGTTTCGACGCAGAAAAAGAAGAAGAACAAAGAGAGAGCGCAAGAGAGAGAGAGGAAAAACAAGAACAACACCAAGTAACGTCAAAGAGCTCGTGCGGAGAGAAAGGCTTTGCACTTAACTATCGCCCGCAACGGGGCTGTACTGATGGTGACCCGGCAATAAACCTCGCGGGGGCTGCGGCGCGACCGCGGAAAATCCGCCTTCTTCCATAAATAAGAGGATTGGTTTTCCCGCAGAACACCGCGGCCGCGCATTTCCTTTTTTTTATTATTTATTTATTTATTTACGGGCGACTTGTCGGTGCGGTCGAACCCAAACCTTGCAGCAGCCGCGGCCGCTGAGGCCTTCGCGGCTAAGCTCGGCAGAGACTCGAGAGTCGCGATGGCGTTCGCACGGTCGTCGTCGAAACTGCGGGCAGCCGAGAGAAAAAAATAAAAAAGATTTAAAAAAAGATAAAGATGGCAGTACTTTTATTTAGAAGGGACGGCGCTTTGGCCAGCTGTTTGGAGGGGATAAGGGAACGGGGTACACATTGCTGAAGAGACGGCTCGCTACCAACAAGACTCCGGGAGCGCGGTATCTACAACCCGCGCAGTAGCCCCTCGACTCCCTGGCGTAAGCCAGGAAAGAGTGATGGGCCGGCGTGACGTTCCTCTACGGACCGCCCACAGACCGAATCTACTACATCGTAACCGGCCATCTCTTCCTGCCGAAGGCATCCTTTTCCTCTCATATCGTAGTCCGCGCGCACTCCCGATGCTTCGCGCTACTTCTCTCTTTGTCTCACGGGCTCTCCGCAGTCAGGGCAGGTGCATACAGTGCCGCTTATGGCTCGATGTCACCCGGCCACCGTTTCCTGTTGATGCGCATGGTGGTGTTGCATGCGGAAGGTCATCTTCGTCAACTCCGCGTGTAACTGGCGCGCGTCTTGTGTAAGAGCACCGCTTTCTTATTAGTATGTGCTTGGCATTAGAGCAAAGCCTGACTGCAGTTTATGCAGTATAGGACTTGACCGTTCACGCGCGAAATCGGGTGGTACGTATACGTATACGTGCGCCCCTGAGGCGTGGCTTCGCGAATGCGCCGATTCTGCTCGCGAACACGTATTTACACGTATGTAAGAGCACCCAGTCTTTCACGCGCTGGCTGCTGAAAGTGCCCACGACGGCTTGACGCAGATGTGTCTTGTTCAGAACTGTGTTGGCAAAGCAAATATATTACGGTACAAGCCTCGCGTTTTTCTTGAAAGCCATTCATGCGCACAATGAATACTACATCGTGAAAGGGCAAGTAAATAAGCGGTCCAATATTTTTTTAAAGTGCGCGGTAACTTACTTAGGCACATAGTTCAGTGATTGTTCACATAATTTCCTTTTATTTTTGGATTATAATTGAAGTTCTGCGTTTTCATTTTATTTGTCTCAGTGGTGGGCTACGTGCGTAACGAAAACCATTCTGTCGATAGAGACGTTTCCCCTCCGTTATGTCGTCGTTTGATTTTGTTATCGCGCGACTTTTTCTTATTATCTGTGGTACAGGATGCAAGATAGCTTAAACTGTCGTATCACATGTCAGTCGATCCTGTTCCTGCGGCGCCGCTCTCTTATATGGGCTCCAATCCTCAAGCGAACTGAATTTTACTTTTTTGTTCGAGTCCCTTCCATTTTGCATGGTGTACCGAAATAGAAAATAAATTTATTTCTGATTTATGCACTGGTATTCGTGCACTGGTATTGACACACGGGTTCCTTAGCGCGACTTTCGAACGGACGCGAAATAAACGAAAGGTCGAATAAAACGATGTCAATTTAATGACGGAAGCCACCTCAGGACATAAATAAATTGGTATTGTCAGTGAGCGGTCTGTCCTGGTGCTTCCTTTTGGGTCGTGCGTGTCCCAATTAACTGCACGGGCTGCTCGCTGTTTACGGAAGTCGACCACGTGATATTTGAGCCAAGCGCGATAAATGTAGGGGTCACCCTAACTGCAGGGGTGGTATACACATCGAATGACGGTGCATAGGAACAGTGTGCTCAGGCTCTCCAAACTGACAGCAGCGCCAGATCACGCAGCTATATATAGTGGACGGAGGAAGCCTATGTTGTAGGAGACGCTGCGCGTTCGCAACGCCCCCTAGCTGTTCTTCATCTCCAGAAAAGAATTTCCAGGTTCTCCATATATATATATATATATATATATATATATATATATATATATATATATAGCATAACCGCGCGCGCCGTATGCTTTCGAATGCTGCCGTGGATCGGGAAAGGTTTCGCTCATCAAGTTCAAGCAAGCCCTCCGTTGCTGTTTAGAGTATTGACGGCGTCTCGAATACATGTTATAGTCCGAGCGACTGGCGTTGGCAGGTCTTATTGGAAACTGAAGCAGCCGGAACGCCATCTGGCCACTGCCAAACAGCCAGTGCCTTTAACGCAGTGCTGGAACACATTTCGCAATTTCTTGGAACGCTCTATTGCAGTTAACGTACTGTAGACGCGTATGTCGAGCCGCAGCGGGACGCATCACAACGGTGACATCTATACTGAGGCTCTCTCGTGTCTAAATGTGCGGGACACTTGCTGTGTGGCACTTATCTTCTGATACACACACGTGGTGGTGGTGTAGCAGCAGGTGGGGTTAGCCTGGCATGCTTAGCCGGCAATTGTTCCGCCTGAGCATCTCGTACGTTTTACAGCGACGCTGTATATGGCTAGGGTCCCGTGCAGTTCTGTTCGCCGTGAACAAAAATTATCATAATCAATGGCTCATACCCCCGTAAGCAAGCAAAAGATACAATGGCTCCTAGCCCCGTAAGGCAGAGGCTACAAGGATTCAGCGAAGTGAAGCGAACAGCGCTTAAATTCTTTCTAATCACGCATACAACATGCAGAACAGCATGTCGAAAACTGTAATCATCAATGGCTCATACCCCCGTGAGCAATCGCTCATACCATCGTAAGCATCATAGTCCCGTAAGGTTCATGGATACTCACTTTGCGTGAATTAGCTGAGATGGCACTACCCCTGTTCACGTTGTCGGAAATTTCAATGTGGATGTGTCGATACTGAACAGGGAGCGGTTTACGCGTTCCGTTTTGTAGACGTATCCCTTGCGATATGCCACACCGATCCGGCCCAACCGACCACCCAGCGGCGAACGTGCATCGATTTGACATTATCAAAGAATGTGATTGCAGTTGAGAGTGAAATAATGACCACCGATCAAAATAATGAGTGTGCGTACCTTTCGTCACGATGACCATCTATCAAGACAATAAATGAGTTCGTACCTTCGTTTAAAAAATTATGTGCCATCTCCGTGTCGTGTGCTAAACAGCTTCGCTGGTCAACCACGTTCAGAGAGTGGAATGTCTCATGACTTGAATGTGGTACCAGAATTTGCCCAAATTAGTGTCTCAAGAAAGTCTGGCCAGTCGACGTAATCTTCATAATTAGGAGCAATGATGTGGCCCACAGGGCAGCGAGCGAGCTCTTACTTTCCCGCTCATCATCCCCGGGCCCTCCCCTCCAGCTACTTTGTGTCTGCATCCTTTCAAACCTTATCATACAGATACTGTTGTGCTTATATTGAACCTCTGTTGAATCCAATGGAATGCCTGTTGCATTATTGTAAGGCCTGTCAAGATGCATTTGAGTACCATACATCACTTCGGTAAAGATGGACTCGAAGCAGGCGCGTGAAAGACTCAAAACAGCAAGCACAACGAGAGCTGAAGGTTCAGGTGCTGCACAATACCCCCCTCTTTGTCCAGGAGGGTTCCTCAGGGGGCCCAAGTCTTGGTGCACGTGAATCCAGGATTTCCGGAGCATCGAGCCACGGAGACGTCCAGCTGGCGAGCATATACGCTGCTTCAAGACTCAAGGTCACCATCAAATGCAACACCTCGACAACGAGGACAAGGGAGAGGAAGGGCCGAACGTGCCTGCATTGCCAGTGACTTGCAGTACGTGCAACAATGGTGCTATTCCAGTGGTCGGACACCTACTATGAAACTGTTCCGGTTTCGCGACAGTTGAGGAAAACGCACAAGGCACGTGGCATTACCTCACTGGAAGCATGGGCATATGCCACGGCCTCAGACCATTGTCCCGAGACTACAAACTATGCGAGGGCGAGGGCAACGTGACTTGCAGGCTATGAGTGTGTTTTGTTCTTTCTTTCATGACCCACCTTCGTGCCTGACAGAGATGACCACTGAGTCATCCTTGTGATCAAAGTTCACTCTCCATCTCTCTCTCTTAACGAAAATAATTCCTGCAATGGGGGTCAGCTTTCGGCCGAAATCTGGAAGAAAACAACTACGGGCCCAAGCTCTACACGAAAGCAATATTTTTTGTCGCACACTTAAATTTTTAACGTGTGTCTTATTACACCTTAGCTGCTAATAACCACGCATATTTCCGGTGCCATAATCGTCGGGTTTCTGGTGAATTCTCAATGGCGTGTATGCCCCATGTGCCCTCAGGTCTAAGATATTTTGTTACTATACCAATAGTTAAATTTGTAATGCCGTAGCGTCGCACAGAGCGCCCGACGTTCCCTAATCATGGTTCTCGAAAATCTGTAGGGCTTCGGAGTGCTCCGAGCGACGACCTACTATACATGGTTTGACAACAGAGCGCCGACAGGGCTTTAATTCATACATCCGACCCAGATAGTATGTTGCACATACGGGAATTACAGTCCCCTTAAAGAATGTTTGTTTAGTTGTTTGAACTCTCAAGAGCCCAATCGCGGGGTTCCCTAACGTATAACATATCAAGGCAAACAAACAGCGATATCTAGGATTTACACATAGGACCAGAAGCTCCGTACAGAATCTCTCATCAACCCATCCTATTTCATCATCCTACCATCGGCGTCTTAAGACGTTAGGAATCTGCCAAGAAGCATTGATTGAAGACAAACTTAGGTTCCCATCAGAACCGAGTGTATATTGGCGGTGATGCGAAAACAACTAATCGAGACCTACATATCGACAACATTATGTTGCCCCGTATCCTGAATCACAAGTCGTCACAGAAGAACGTGTTAAAACGAATAGCAGAAGCAAAACAAAATTAGTCGCAGCTCTTTGCTGCATTCGCCACATCCTTGGCTTCGCGTCATGACAAAGCGCTGTCGATGTGAATCAGCCTAAAGTGGTTGGGGAACTTGTATTCGCAAATACCCCTGAAGTTATCGAAGTCCAAATCGTACAGTGCGACGCAACGAGCACGGCGCAGCGTTGTCGTTGTATCGGCTTGCCTGGCGATCGAATCCGCGTCCTCGTAGACGAACAGTCGGTCGATCGAGGTGGCGATCGGGATCGTGTGCGACCCGACGACTTTCTCCTCTCTGGAGATGTTCACTCCTCGTAGATTGTACAGGACGCAGCCCGCGAGGCTTAGGTTCTTGACCACGGCGCTGTACGCGAGCGCCGTGCACATTTCGAATGCGGCGGCCATTCCGGGACGCCGGCTGATCTTGTAGAATCCGGAGCCGTCGATCAGAACGCTGGTTCCGTTGAAGTCGTAAGCCAGCGTCGACCACACGCCAGCGCTGAGCGAAATGCACTGCTTAGGCGGGGCTTTCACCCTGGCGACGGCGCGCGACATGTCGCCCATGAATTGCGACGTCAGGCGAGCTGCCTTGCCGCATCCTTCGTAGACGTCGTATTCGGCCGCTTCGTGCGTCTCGTACACGATGATGTCCGCGACGGTGGCGATCGCTTTGGTCACACTTTCGGCGATGCCCTTGACCGCTGGCAGCATGGCGCCCACCCAGTACTTGGCGCTGTTCAAACGAAGCAGTTTACGTAGGCATTCCAGCAGGGTCGACAGAATCTTCGCGTCGTCGCGCGAACCGCAGTGGCCGCCTATGCCCTTCCAGTCCACCAGGGCGCCGGCGATGTCGTGCTTGACCAGGAACTTGGCGACGCTGGCGACGAACCGGGACATGAGTGCCGTGTCGCGACCCAGCCGCGAAAAGTGAGCGCTGTCCTCCGCGTAGCCGCCCAAGGCAATCATGAGGCCGGGAAGAGGTCCATTCGAGGAAATCGAGGACGCCAGGTCCTTGAGCTTCCAGACTCCGTAGTTGACGTCAAAGTCGGGCGCCCGGTCGCGCACCGTGCCTTCGCTTACCGCCACCGACCAGTACAGCAAGGACTGGCAGAACGGGAGCGGCATCGTGGCTGGAACGTAGTCCCAGAGCAGCTGCTTGCGGAACCGCGAGTTGTTGAAGACGCAGATAAGGTCGCCTCGGTGCCGCGGCGACGTCTGCAGCGGCGCCGGGTCCTTGACGTGCAAGTTCCTAATGACGTCGCTCACGCGCACCTCCCGGAGGCAATGGGGCGGCACGCCGGTCCACGGGTAAGGGGTCGCGAACCGCGGAGAGGCGCGACCGGCCACCTCGCCGAAGGCGTCGTCCAGCCGCAGCCTGATGAGCGGCGCGATCACCAAGCCTGTGGGTACGGCGAGCGCCGCCAGCGTGACCACGCAGAGGAACCACATCTGGGAGAAGCTGTCGCGGATGCGGCCAAGCTCGGTGCGCCGCTGCCGCTGGGTCACGAGGGCCGCGCGTCTCCGCGATGACGAAGGGGGTCGGACGGCGACCAGAAGTGGGTCGAGGTTGTCCGTGGGCGCCTGTCGAATCGGGTAGCCCTCGGGGACCACGGCCCGGCGCTCGTCCGGATTGACGCAGACGACGGGCGGCGCCGGAAGGCGGGTGCTGGCAACGCGAATCGAAGGCACCGGGACTCGCGCCGATGCCGCCGAGGCCCTGTGCTGGCGCGTGCTGCTGGAGCTGGACTCCGAGGCTTCGCTGCTATGTGACGGGGGCGAGGTCTCGCTGCGGTTGACGACGTTGAACGTGCGGGCTGCCATGTCTCTGATTTCGTCCATGACGCGCTGTGGCCGCGAAGAGGCTGGGTATATACTGTTTGGTGTACGTATGCGTGCGGTAAGGCGACGCTCTGAAGCCTCCACAGGGCCGCCAGAGTACCAGAGTGCTCACAGATCCTGCTCTTGATGGTGCTTCCTTTTCAACACGCAGCCGTTCGATGCCACGAGCACTTCTTCTTCCCCGCTCGAGGCCCTTATGCGTCCGTGATTAAAGAAAGAAGAAAGCGGATGAAATAATGATGAGCAGTATCTCAAAAGTTAACATTTGATAAAAAGAAAGAGAGAGAAAATTGGCTCAGAAGAGCTAATTAGGCGACAAAAACAAAAAAAAAATCGATCGATTTAAATCTCGTTGAGAAAATAAACCGCTAGCTTTTTCACGCGCTACACCTGTTTTCCACATATAACGCTTTTTGACAGCCAGCACGATCCTCTCTTCTTGTGGGGCCTAATTGGCAAAGCTTGTATATATAGTTGCTGCTTGCCATTTGCCGACCGCATGCATTCACTATTATAACGTGTCAACCAACATCACGAATGATTCTTACGAGTGCATGGTTCTGTAGCGTATGTGCTTTCTTGTGAATACTGTGGACCCGGCCTTGTGCCGTCGTTTATAGAGCGCCGTTTCTCGCACGTTGTTACTCCCTCTGTGCTAACTAACCAAGACCATTAAGGCTGTCACAGGAAGATAGAGAAGTGGTAAAAGGGGGCGAACAGGTATACGTGTCATACTTAGAAGACAGCAGCAGCAACAACAACAACTACTACTACTACTACTACTACTACTACTACTACTACTACTACTACTACTACTACTACTACTACTACTACTACTACTACCACAAAGACTAGATGAGCCTCAGGTTCCCACGTTGTTGATGTTGTTGCTGTCCTTTTAAGTATAGCGCGTGTATACTTGATCACCCAGTAACATTCGACAAGGCAAAACGCCGGCGTGGGACAGAGGCTCCTTTTGTCCGCCCGACGCTTTTTACCGACTGTAGTGCTTTCTTTTTCTTTCTTTTTCCTTCATACGCAACGTTACCGTATATTGCGGCTTTCCGTGCACACTTCCGCGATAAGGTCAGCGCTCTCTCGCGAGGAGGCGACGCAACGGAGGACGCTTCCGAAACCCCCGAGCAGGCGCCAAATATGACGCGGGGCGTTCGAACGCCGGGAGGAGATTGGATAAAATGAGAAACTGATCGTGCCCCCCGCTTCCGATTGCAACGAAAAAACAAAAAAGAACAACAACGCCTCTCGACCTGGCATTGTTCTTTGCCGGTGCGAGTACCTCGCGGTGGGATTGCTTTGATGTCTCCCGCGCGCGCGTTCTTTGAAGACAGCCGGCGGAGAGAGAGAGAGTTAGAGAGAGAGGAGGGGGAGGGACGCGTACGATGGTTGACGCGAACGACCACAACGGCTCCGCGGTATGTCGTGTGTGCATATACTCTCGCGAAGCAAGCGCCTCGCACAAACGCATCGCTGCAACGCCCACCCTCGGAGACGCCGAATTTTCTGTCGGGACATGATGGACGGCCGCCTCCGAACTGTGGCCGGAATGTTGTATACATACACACGCGTAACCCGCCGCAGTGGGCTACGCGGCGTTCTTCCGTACTCGTATACTTCCATACACCATGGAAAAAGGTTTACGTACGGAAATGTTTTTCTGCAGAAGCGCTCCCGCACAAGTGTCCGTTGAAGCGACCCTGTGTTTGAGCTTTGTCGGTAATAATTTACCCTTCTATACATTGCCGAGAAAGCCACTGTTACCGCGAGAATTATGATGGTATAAGTCCAGAAAAGACGAAAAAGAAAATGGAACATGGAACCTTGAAGTTTCTGCATCCATCCCTCACAGGATCCCACGTATTCAGAAAAGCATCTTAAAGGAAGACCATGCTGGACTTTATCTAAGTGACGCCTGTCGTTGGCGCGCAGAAGAAAATGCAATGAGCGTTCTGGGCACTGTTACGACTCGGGGTACGAAGGAGTGGGCTGCAATACGATAGCGCACGAGCGCAGTCACGTGGTTTTATTCCACATTTCGCGGGCTTTCTTTACACGCCGAAAAAATCGCCACGTAACATGTTCGTTGCCACAAAGAGTTGGATCGGTCGTTCCTGAACCCCCATTACAACGCATACGAAACGCACTTGGCCTTAAAGTAAATATTAAAAATTCTACATAATTGTTCTTAGTTAATTAACTAACTAAACGGAATATAAAACTATATTATAAGGAGCGCCCCATGACGGCAAACTATATGCCATTGGTTTCATTCAGCTGCGGCTAACCACTTTTTTTTAAATCCTTGCTTCAAGTTACGTGACACACCCTGCATGTATACGGGGGTAAGAGTAGCTTGCTTTGCAGTTTATGGTACTGCAGAAGGCAAATTCACTAATTAATGTGTAACTTCATATTCCATTTTATTGTTCCTTTAAACAAACCTTATATTCCACAGCGTTCACTACCACGTCCATTGCCTCCGCTTAATCAATCGATTGATCGATGTGCATACGGCCCACTGTTAAAGGTAACGCACGAGTGTAGAGCACAGACGAACTTTCCCCTCTGGCAAGCGTACAATCACCCGGCTTTGCCGCATCGTATTTGCATGTAGTTGGTGGCGCTGGCACCTTCGGACACACCCGTGCAATGCAATGACGCTGTTTCAGCCGGAACTCCCTGTTAGAGCAACGGCAACGTGAGGGTCGCGCATGAAAGCGTTCCCTTTAACAATGGACCGCACTGTACACGCGTACCACGCGTCGGCCGCGTATACAAACAATCTCACAGAACAAGCTGTGGCGCCTACAGTGGCGTCTTCCTGCCGACAACGCCGGCTTTGTCATTCCGTCGCTTCCACTGCTCGGCCGTGCAAGTGCGGTATGCGCCTTGGCGGTTGTTCTGCGTCCCGCGAGAAAAAGAAAAGAAAGAAAAAGACGTCATTCATCAAAGACGAGGCTGTTTTCAATTAGCGAAAGACGTAATTGAACTTTCTCGAGAAGTCGCCAAGTCTGTCCCGCGCGGCGTGGTATACATACCGCGAGTGAAACGAAGCGAGGATCTCCAGTTATACTCTGAAGCTCGTGAGATGAGAAAATTCCAGTCCTTTCCGTTGCCGTGATATACGCGTATTTTCCTTCTCGCTCCGGGAACAATGTACTCCATCTCGCAACGACCACTGAGTAAGGGACGAAGAGCAATGGCATGGTATACGTGCAATGACCTCGCATGAGAGTCGGCGTCGCGCTTTAGAAGTAGCCATAGTTGAACCAGAATTTGGGCCTGAAACGATGACGTGGACGACGACAGAGGCATGTCGTGAGCCTCTGTAACATTTCTTTTTAGCATGTCGTCGGTTCTGCATTCAAAGGAAATTATTTTTTAGAAGAATCCTTCCGAAACCTTGGCTTGAATTTGTCTCTTCCGGTAATTCTTTCCTTTGGGGCGATATGTATACTGTGTACGGGGTTACAGCCACAGGAACAGTTGTGAAGCGCCCTCTGCAATTTCCTGCACGATACAGAAAGGATAGAGTGCTAATTTTTTCTTCTTATGCTCCCATAGTTTTACGGCAAAATTTAGATATTTTCGCCTTCCTATCTGCAAAAGTTGACATTTTATTTCATAATTGTGAGTTGGTTAGTTTAGTTAACCTTATTTTCCTTTAAAATATTATAATAATTGTCTTTTCACCATCCGATTGATGGCCGAACCCCCGAAGTGGGTTGCGCCATTTCACTAAGGAATAAGAACAACACTGCTGGTCTCGATATTTTAGTGGACGCTAATCTTATATTGGCTGCGTATAGGTACGTGGAACCACGTGTTTTGCCTTCTCTACACACTCTGATTTTTTAACGGGCTGATGTGGACGACAGTCCTGCATAGTTACTGGGATCAGTGTTGCAATTTTACCGATTTTGTCGCTAGAGTTAGCGACTTTCTTATCGGTTTAGCGACAAAGTTTTCTATTTAGCGGCCGGCGATATTTCTTAAACAGCGACATTCTAGCGACTTTGAAGTTACAGGTAAGTTGCTGCAAAAATGGATTTCTAGAAGGCACTTTACTCCTCAAAAGACATGCACGTAAGCGGCTGAAATAGGCTATACGCATTCACGTCGTTGGTCTTCACACAGTGGTTATGCTTCACAGCAAAGTGGTCTTCGCAGGTTTCGCAATGTGATCAGAAAACGCATATGTATAGATATATATATTACGCATCATACGGATTGCTTAGGTGCCTCCAAAGCCTTTATTTTTACTCCTTCATTGCTTTCTTCGTCTCCTTTAATTATTCGGCCCCCCTTCTTATAGAGTGTTTCTTTCTCTTCGTCCCATTTCCTGTGTTCAACAATCGTTGTTCGGTAAGATTCACTTGGATATCACATATATCACATCATTTGGGCAACGACCGCAGTTTTCTGTGCATGTCAGGAACGGAAGAGACAATATATAGAATCTACTGGCAGACTGGCTACGGGGGAGGTCCCCCGTAGCCGGTCTGCCAGTTTAGGGATCATTCTAGGAACAGAGCGAAAAGACGTGATGCATAAGGAAGGAAAAGACGAAACGCGGAGCTGGCTATGAACCATAATTTTATTGAAGAGAGGAAACTGTACCACTTGCGCATTTTTTTATACGTAGCTTACTCAAAGAGGCGGACATTACATGCTCGAGAAATCGAAATGCGTAATAGCCTAATTGACAAACCATCCGCTAATTAACTTTTCAAACAATTACTTTGCTGCACATGTTGCAATTTTACGAATTGCAGTCGGCGAGTTCGCAAGGCGATATACTTGGAATGAATTTTCGGTAAGGCACCAGTTTTGAGATATTCATTGCCAAAGTCTGCCGCAAGCTACGTGGGCGTTTCAGGTACTTTCGTGCTTCAATGCATAAAACGGCGGTTTCCTAGAAAAGTAAGTGGAACAGTAGAGCATTTTTACCGCAAGTTTCAAGGCGAATATCTAAATATGTGTGATCGTTAGGATTCGTATCGAGTGAATATGCCTCGTATAAGCCCACCGGCTACAATTCGTAAATTGCAATGCGTGCCGTAAAGTAAATAATAAAAAAAGGTAGTAGCTAATTTCCGCTAGTTAATCGATTTACATATCGATTCCTTGTGAGACTAATGTGCGCCGCTTCGAGTAAACCAGCTCAAGGGCTAGAATTACGGTACCTGCAGCCACAGATGATTTCTAAAAGTTGTGTATTATATAAAAATACAACACCCTGTAGATACAGGGCTGTCTTGCCAACCAGCGCTGACTATCACCTGATTTTTTTCATGTATAGAAAAGAGGAAACTACATACATTGGGCTGCCTTGTCAGCGCTGTCTAGTCCTTTAGCGCTGTTTCGAGAATGAATCAGAAGCAACTCGGCTAACTCTCAATACCGCAGTTTAGCGCTGTTTTGTACCTGCAATCCGTGATTCGAGCCGCACGAGCTGTGGCTGATTTTCTCGCTTTCTATAAGGCGTTAGTTTGTCGCTTGCTATAAAGAAAGAAGGACGAAACGTAAAGACGACTATGAAGTCCCGGCTGTCTAGTAAGGCGACTTTACAGCGACACAGTTAGCGCTCCCCTCCCCCACTGCCATTTCCCACCTGCTTTAAGGCAACTCTCCCCATCTTTCTCGTCTTGCGAAGAGCACCTCGTACTTTTGAACGCACAAGAGGCATGCATCCTAGCTCTAAACGAACAACAAAGGAAAATATTAAGCCCAGTTAAGTCGATAGATCATTCGCCTAGCAGTCTAAATCCTCGTTTGCTGTGAGTCCATGTATGACTCTGTTGCGTAAAAAATTGCCATGAACTGTCCTGCTGCGCCTCCTAAATTTGTGTCACTCGTGCTGAAACGGACTAGTTGGCGTAATCCCTACGTGACCTCCCTCTCTGCCGCTCCATGTGGATCAGCCAGTGCTGACGTCGCATCAGAAATCCATAGTCCAAAATAGGTGGCGCCACATTAACTTTTTTCATTTTCTTGCTCTTCAGAATGAAAACAATGAAAACCACAAATGACATACCTGATTAGCCCAAGCCGACTAGGTGACTATTTGTCACCGCCGCGTTTCAATAGGGATGCCCAGAAATCATCATCATTATCATCATCATCATCGTCGTCGTCGTCGTCGTTCTCTCGGTTTTACGAAAGCTCTGTTCTCGCTACGAATTTTAGTTATTCATACGGAAGCCTGTACGAGATTTCAATCTAGCTCTACTTAACTATTACTCTTAATGTCTTCTCGAAATCCTCCCTCGCGCTTTCAAAAGTTTCGCGCACCACGACCTCGGGCGCAGTCTATTCTCCGAGCGCCATATGTGGAAGGACAGTCTCCGCGCAAAGAAATAGCGGACGAGACCGGACCGGACAACTTGCACCTTTGCTCAGCATTAATTCTTCTTCTTTTTTCTTCTTCTTCTTCCGCATATCTGTTAGGCTCGTTTCCATGCTTCTTTTCTTTTTCTTCTCCCCGAAGAATGCCTCTGCGAATGCTGCGTAAGCGCCTTTGCGGACGGAAAGTCTCGCGTTCGTCCCGGAGTTCCCGCAGTTTGTCACGTTCTCGACGCGCAGTTGCCCAAGCTTTCCGACACGCACGCGACCTCTAGCGGCCACAGCCGCCTGTGGCCGGAGGCAACAAAGCACGTAATCCGGTGCGGCGCTCTGATCCGCCTATAAGTAGCTGTAAATACACGAATTAGCGGACTCAAGAGGTCCTCGAGGTCGAGATATTATAGGTATATGCGTAAGGGGTCCCTTTTTGTAAGGACCTCTATAAGCCTCGGATTATCTCGGCGGTATTCGTGCGCAGGTGTATACACCCTGAAACTAGGAAAAGAGCAAGAAAAAGTATTTGATAAGATATGGCGATAGTACTGTTGAAGTAGAGCTAACGACCGTACCAGAGGATCCCCTTTTCCGTGCCCTTTCGAGTGGAGCCCATGTCACGCGCTCATATTTCGTGGTACCCTGGGGGATCGGATTCGCGAAGTTCGGTATAGCGGACGCAAGTCGTTCGACTTAGCGCTCAGCCGCCGACCGTATATGTTCTTACGTGTGCGTGCATTTGTCATTTACGAACGCCCAGACGGAAAGGAAGTTCTCTCACGGCGGCGCCGTTCCGCTCAGTTTTCTTATCTAAAGTGCAAGAAGCGTTAACTCATATCGTTCGCTTTGCCTTTTACGTCGGGGAGGAGCGGTCAAAATGAGTCCGATAAGCGTGAAATATACGCATATGGTGCCGCTGCATGGCGGACGGTGAAAACCGTATTGCGTGTACATGTAAAGTCGCCGCGTTGCCTTCCGTGACGTTTATCGTCGCCCCACCTATGCGATGTCTTCACCACCTGTGACTTTTCGTTCTTGATGTAGGGAAGCGTTATATTATGAGGCGTAGCAGACTGCAGAGAGCTTGCGGACATAGGTGGCGTACAAATGCACGCCCCAGCGATGAGAGAACCTCTGGATAACAGATGCAGATCTCGAAGGCTATACACGACGGAAGCGACTGCGGGAGCCTGAAACACGTCATACACGTCATGTTTTGGACACTGTTTATTCCAGAAAAGAACAGGCGCATGACGGCTATCGGTGCGTGGCAACAAGCCAATCAAGGCAGGCAATTATTGTAGAGTGAATTGTCGTGAGTGTTCCGATGTTGAGAGGCCGAGCGGCCAGGAAGATCCCATGGCTGGTGCCGTGCCAGGTGCCGGGAAAAAGACAAGTCCAGAGCGACGTCTGAGCGAAGAGAAAAACAATATTTCTTTACAAATCTACACGATCATGGCTTGCAAGAACGGCTCCACGATAATCGGAGCACACCGCATGTCATAGTCTTTACGTGTGCGAGCACCTCCACACACCGCTCAAGCTCCGAGATTTAAGCAGTCGATTTCCCTGTTTCGCTCAACGCGGGAATTCCTTCTCTCATCCGATTGGATTGTCGCGCGGTCCACACAATTCCACCAATGCTGTCGCACCGCCCCGCCGGACTTCACCTCTGGTGTCCAACCTTCGACATGCCCTCGATGCAATGAAGAGGCAATTTGAGGGGAAACCGCGGTGGACGCTGTTCCATGGAAGTTGTCAGCATTGTCTCTTTACAGCTATTAGTAGGCTTTTGGTAACGGCCAGTTTCTGACGATTTCTGTCTTGACTGTCGCCACCACTTCCTAAAAATGTGGCGGTTGCGGTCACCTTGAAGGGAGGTTCTTTCTCTGCCTGTCAATAGCCTGCGCCGGGCCCAGTCCCTTGTTGTAATCGCACCGCTGGCACGAGTTGTTGGGGTCTCGGTGCTGACGCCCGTTATTGCCAATGGGTCGCAAGCCCCAAGGGTAGCGTTGGCCTGGCGGCCTGGGGCACTGGAAGCATCCGAAGGTCCCGGCAAAGCAAGAGAAGACTGGTAACAGAACAACTTGTTTATTCTAACATAGCAAAAGAGCGGCCGGTCAGTTCGACCAAAGTGGAGAGACGGGAGAGCACGTAACTCAACAGTACAAATCGGAGCCTCTCTCCTGGCGTCCGGGGGCAGCTGCTCTTATACTCTCGGCGTCGCGGTCCAAAAGGGAAGGTCACGGGATGAAGGTCACGGGATGAAGGTCACGGGACGGCGGAGCATGACCCCACGACGGCGCGAACTGTCGAGCCGAGAGACCTGCTGATACCGAGTGTAGTGACGCATCGCCAACCTTCACTTGGGGAGCTCCGCTCCCCTGATGCCGCGCTTTGACAAGCGTGGGCACACACACACACACACACACGAAGACACGTGGCACTGAAACACGCCTGGACACGCTTGGCGGGTAGGCGTTGCGGCGGCGTCGGACGGGCCCAAAATGTCCGCCGCTTTGAACAAAGCCCCGGCGTCCGTTGCATCCGCGCCGGCATTACCGCGCGTTGTAGGCGAAACGTAACACCCTGTATATGCGGGCGCTGGTGCTCTCCGCCAAGCACATAAAGACAGGCGTTGCCGTTGAAAGACGCACATGGCCGATGACCCATCGCATTTTCGGGGCCCCAGAACTCGTCTCGTTCTTCTGCTCTGGATCGCCGAACAGAAGAAAACGCGACACACGCAGTTCTCTTGAGGGGACGCTGGTTTCGTCGCCGATGAACTCTTTGGCGTCGAAAGGACGGTGAAGCGAGGGTGGCATTCTGTAGCTGTATGCACGCTCACCGGTAAGGCGCCTTTTGTCCAGAAGGACCGCCAGGCACAATATTATGGCGAGGGATGATTACAGGGTCAGCCGATAACGACTATGACCAAGGCGTCGCATACCGCGCAAGCGAATTCACACCTGCCGTTGCTGTGCTATTGGTTTCTATCACCTCGCAAATAATTACAAACACAGGTTTATCCCGCAATACTATCGTTAGATCACTTAATCATGAAAGATCATGTGCAAATATGAATGCTGCATGTGCATACTTTTCAGTATATCCATGAAAAGACTTGTGTGTTCTTCGTTTTTATTTTTATTTTTGATGGGTGACAGTTCCAAGTACTAGACAATGCTTCGCGTGCTGATGCACGTTAGTGACACTATCCGTTTGTGACTTGCGTTCGTGTGCCTACACTGTTAAAAAAGTTTGCACCCTTTGGCGCTTATCTTGTCCCTCAACAATAAGCCAGATGACAATTATCGTTGTGCGACAAGATACGCCTCAAAGCGCGTAAACTTTTTCAAGAGTGTAGTGCCCGTTGATATATTTCTTTCTCCGTTTTCTTTTTCTCCGTTTTCTTTTTCTCCATTATTCTTGTCTGGGCACAGCATTTGGGCTTTTGGTATAGCCGGCCCTAAGAGGTCATATAGCTGTATACCTCTTTAATTTTGTACTTTTAAAGTAAACGTATGGTAAAATAGTTGCACTGCCAATTAACGGTAGTGAAGACAATACTGAGCGTTATTGTTCATGTTTCCTTTATGTTTCCCCGCCGTAGTACACACAATAGGCATTTGCTCATGCGCGTACCCTACCAGAACCACCTAGTCTGTGGGTAGTTCTGATCTTACCCGGTGTCCCATTCATTTATTTAGGCCTGCTTCGCGGATGGATGGTAATCATGGGACCTAATTCACCCATATTTTCGTCCGTAAGTGCTATTTCCCATTGACTGGCCACTTTCACTAATAATATACGTTAAGCATCAGGGTTGGCTGGAAATCGCTCTTAGGGAAAGTTCTAGCGGAAGAGCTTTTCGCGAATACGGGCCCAGACTTCCCCTGTGGCCCTAAACGTGAATAACGCACGGGTACCTACAACGTAACAATTCTATTCCAGTTAATTTCTTTTTCGCACAACGTTGGTGCTCCGGGCGTCGGAGTTCCTTCATTATCCCCAGGATCAGCCGTGTTCGGGAGTGGTGGATGGTAAGAGAGGAACAGAAGCGAGAGAAAGGAACCATTGCATTATACTGGCCCTGATTTTCGTCAATGGAGTGCTCATTTAGTAACGTGGAATACCAGACCAATGTTGCCGTTTCGTCGTTCACAGGTGTCTTGTTGAGCTTCGGTGCGCGTCGAAATGCTGCCACCTACACCATGCACCGTAAAATAATTTACGCCATTAAAGGTGAATAAGGATGCAAATCGGTCTAGAACTCACTCCCTTCCACCCGAAAAAGGGCTGTAAAGGTGTGAGTTATAGACGGATTTGAACGCTTATTAACTTTAAAGGGAGAAAATTATTTTCAGTATGCGACCGTTCATGATAGCGAAAGAGTTCCTAAAAAATTATGATAACTTATCTGGACTTCCTCACTTTTTTTTTTTTTTTGCATTTTGCAAATCTTCTCTACACGGACAAGTGACCGTCGACATTAGCCCGCCTTCAGCTAACTGCGCAATGACAGTTATAGGCACCAATTAAAAACAAAATGCGTCAATGGCGAATGATAAGAGTCAACGTACACGCAGGTGATAAGAGTGAGCCCGGTACTTTCCAGTAACGAACGGCATGCGCGTTATAAGCATGACATAGCATTCCCGACAGGAAAGTAACGAGCGCAGCGTTTTCAAGAAAGGAAGCGCAAGCAAGACAGATGACGATTATTGTTTCGTGTCAAATATACACCCCAAAGGGTGCAACTGTTTTTAGAGTGTAGTAGATTCGAGCGGAAGGAATCGCTATACACTCTTAAAACGGTTGCACCTTTTCGGGTGTATATTTGTCCCACAACAATAATCGTCATCTGCCTCGCTTGCGTTTCCTTTCTTGAAAACTCGGTGCTCGCTACTTTCCTGTCGAGAATGCTGCGTCACACTGACAACGCGCATGCCGTTCGTGACTGGGAAGTACCGGTCTCGCAGCGTTAATGAAAGGAAACGCGGGCAAGACAGATGACGTTTATCGTTGTGGGACAAGATAAGCCCCAAAGGGTGTAAATTTTTTTTTTAGAGTGTAGAGTGTGTACAAAGTCGTGGCGGTGCATGGATGATAAGAGCTGCGATTTTGTAGCAGTACCTTCCGCTCGATTCTACGCCCCTCTTATCACCCACCGTTCGCTGTCTGCTGGTCACACTGATGACGCGGGGCTGCGGCGTCGTTCTGACTGGCAGCTGACGAGACACGAAAAGAAATAACACCGGAAAATGCATCGGTACTAAATCGCGTCGCTGTTTTCTTGTCACCTACACCCAGTCTGGTCAAGCCCATACGCACCAACGCTCGTGGGTTTTCTCTAAATTGCTCCTTCTGCTTTACAATCTCGCGTTTCAACATCTATCTGCTGGGCGCTGGAATGCATGGAGGAATGAAAAAAAAAAGTTAGGAGATAGCATTACGTCACGCAGCCAACTTTGGCAAGCAAACGCTCCGTGAAACCAATACATTTGCTCAGTGGCGGCCCAACACGTAACCTCTTGCGTCGAGACCATGGAGCAAGAAACGATATTTGCTGAGACGTTTTGGTTCCCAGTAGCTATGCCAGTAGTTTTTGGTCGGTGCGCGCTTGCTTGTTCAGCTGCCCTGCCGTGGCTGTGCCTGCAGAGCGGGAACACTAAAACCAACCGTGCACTTTGACGTGCGATCACATGTTGGGCCGACAGATTTGGCTTCAATCGCGTTGCCCGATTCTCCCTCCTAACTTTTTTCCTTCCTCCATGCTGGTATGTTTCTTCGTCTGTGCACCGTCAAAAAAAAAAAGGACCAATCGGCAGACCACGCGCGCAGACGCACACACGCAGCTTACCCGTAACCAAGCGGTCAATACTGACGTTTGTTATTATGCACAGAATTCAAGGCTGCCCACGTACTTGGGCTTCTTTTCTTGTTTTTCTTTCGTTTCTTTTGCCGTCTCCTCCCCCGCCACCGGACTCACTCGAGCCGTTGTTTGTTTCTTAGCTTCGTCATAGTGCGTGCTCTGTGCCTCTTCTGCAGCTGTTTTCGTCGGGTGCGGTGGTGACCGTATAGGGAGGCGCTAATCCTACACTCCTGCTTTCCCTCTCTCTCTCTATCTATCTCTATGTGGTTGGTCGGTGGACGTGCGGAACGCGTTCGACGCTCGGACCATTAGGCCGGATAATCCATCAAGAACCTTATGACAGCGCCGCCGAGCAGCGCGGAATTGACTTGTTGTGCTTTCCCTCCCCTCTGGCCGCCATTTTTCCTGTCCTAGCATATCCGCCTACTACCATCTCCACTCTCTCTCTCTCTCTCTGTTTCTGGCAGTTTTTTTTTTTTTTTTTTTTTGGGGGGGGGGGGAGCCAGTGCATTTGCGTTGCTTTGCCCGCCGTGGTCTCTCCCTCTCAGCTGCGTTTGCCACCGCAGCGCGCAGACGGACGCTCCAGCCGCAGAGCTGACGAAAAGAACAAGCTTGACGTCGTCTGCGTCGCGTACAAAAGTGGCGAAACTTGTCTTCGAGCTTGGCTGCTTCTGTTTGCGTTACGCTTCGACACAACGCATGTGCGTTCCGATTCGCCACGATGTAATCGTGCAATTCACTGCGCTAAGGGGGCAATTATTCGCAGCAGGGATCTTGTGCTCCTCTGTTTTTCTACACTTTTCGCCAGTAGAAGGTGGCGCAGATTCGCGTCCCGCCTGATGGCAGCTGGCTCGTTCATTGGTGGCGAGGTCTGGGCAATAGTAAGTTTTTAGGCAGTATAGCTCGCTTGATTGACCTAAAACACGAAGAACGAGGTTGTTAGCGGAAACAGCCTACTGGACATTCAAGCTGATTGGTCCGTCGAGGTGGCAATTGTTATATATATATATATATATATATATATATATATATATATATATATATATATATATATATATATATATATATATATATATTAGTTGAAATCGAGACAAAGAAATGGGCATGAGCAGGACATGTAATGAGGAGGGAAGATAACCGATAGTCATTAAGTGTTACGGACTGGATTCCAAGGGAAGGGAAACGTAGCAGGGTGCGGCACAAAGTTAGGTGGGCGGATGAGATTAAGAAGGTTGCAGGGACAGCATGGCCACAATTAGCACATGACTGCAGTAGTTGGAAAAGTATGGGAGAGCCCTTTGGCCCTGCAGTGGGCGTAGCCAGGCTGATGATGGTATATATATATATATATATATATATATATATATATATATATATATATATATATATAAAGGGTTCAAGCACGTGCGGTAGACATTACCAAGGCATGACCGGCAGCTTATCGCTACCCTTTAAAAGAGAAGTGCGCAGTAATTACCACCGCTACTAACAGATGGGGCAGAACCACCTTGGAGGTTAATAAAGATGCCCGAGAAGAACTTAATGACCATACAGTGGGCGATGGAACGCATAACGATAGACGTAACGTTTAGATACAGTAATACAGCGGTGTGGATTAAAGAGCGAATGATGGTAGCCAATATTCTTCGATACCTGGGAAGAAATGCAACTGGGCAGGTCTCGTAATGCCCATAGTGCAGATAGCCGGTGGTCTGCAAGAGTTACCGAATGGGTGCGAAGAGAATGGAAGCGTTATCGGGGACGGCAGGGAACTACGTGGTGTGATGAAATTAGGAAATTTGAAGGCATACACTCTTAAAACGGTTGCACCCTTTGGGGTGTATATTTGTCCCACAACGATAATCGTCATCTGCCTTGCTTGCGCTTCCTTTCTTGAAAACTCGGCGCTCGCTACTTTCCTGTCGAGAATGCTGCGTCACACTGATAACGCGCATGCCGTTCGTGACTGGGAAGTACCGAGCTCGCAACGTTAAAGAAAGGAAACGCGGGCACGACAGATGAAGATTATTGTTGTGGGACAAGATAAGCCCCAAAGGGTGTAAATTTTTCGAAGAGTGTAAAATGGTGTCAGCGCAAGACAAGGATAATTGGAAATCCCTGTGAGAGGCCTTCGTTCTGCAATGATGATGATGATGATGATGATGTCCATAAATGAATAATTCGCTCTGCGGGAGAGGGAGGTGTGGGACTAGCCCACTTGTTCCTTGGAAAGGTGCTATGGTATGGTATGCTATGGTAAAACTTAATTGAGGTCCTGCAGATCGTGAGTCATCACGAAGCGGACCGCTCCCACGTGGGAACCGGAAGGAGGGGTCTATAGGCTTCTTTTTTACGCGGTCAAAGTGATCCCTTTTTGCGAATTGTAGCACAAGTAACGCTAAGTGGAGTGTTACGTGATTTTGTTGTGTCGACGAACGATGCAAGATGCACAAGTGTTTGCGGTTCCTTACGTGAGGTTGTTTCAGCTTTCCAGCTTCTGAAAGCTCCTTTTTTTTTTTTGAGCTCTTGTCTAGGGTTGACAGAAGAAAACTGTACATAGATGTATGTGAGGCGATGCTACCAGCGCCTTTGTACCGGTCCATATAGGGTGCAGGTCGAGGAGGTGGCATTCTGAAAATAGTTAAAAAGACGCCAATTCGTTTCTCAGCAAAAACTTTTTTCCGGCTTCACAGCAATACGTTGCCAGTTAAGCCCTGGCTTGAAGAAAAAGGATTTTGTGTTCCGTGGTTGCCACGTCAAGGCATCCGGTTTTTAGCTGTCCCAAACTTTGGAAGCATACCCCTGGATACAATCATGTTACTGGACCTGCACAGTCTATGGAAAGTGCGTATGGCAGTCGGGTATATAGATGCTGGCCCTGCGAGGCGGTATCTTATTGAGAATCTTATACGCTAGACATGCACTCAAGAGTGAAAATGATCCTCCAGAAAAAATCAGTACGATGGCTGAACTTGCTAACTTGAAGCGTTTAATGGGCGGTCCACCCAATGGCGGCGCGTGTCTTTTTAAACATTTCACGTACAGTATCCTCTCTTGTTTTTTTTTCGCCAAACCCGCAATAATAATAATAATGAAAAAGAATTATGCACCGCAACGACAACGCATAAAAGTGTAGAATATTTCGCACAGATGCCGCAACTCAACTCGCCCGATAAGTAAACTAAAGTTCTCTTAGAGGGTTGTCGCCGACAGCGGGCGCAGAGAAATTTTTTTTTGATTCACCCGGCGCTTCACCCGAATGCCACTCCTCGTAATATCGGAGCAAGGACGCTCAGGTACGGAGGTACGGAGGATGCAAGCCCGGGCTTCGACACTTGAGTGTATAAGCTGCGATGCGACCCATACCAGCGAGTAGCACATGAGGATTGACATTTAAAAAATATATATAACTTGCAAATATTTACGAATGTGGGCCCTTGCGTCTCACGCTGACTAATGTCGACATCCTTGGCACACGCGACGTTTCTTTCCAGCGTGGTTGTTGCTATCAGCGCCGTGGTGGATGGTGCTGCCCGGAACTACGAAGTCCGAGTAATGCTCGGCGATGGGCGGTGATCTCGGACCGTTCCGCGCGGGGCAATCCGGTGCCCTTTTGACATCGGCGCGCACCGCGTTAGAGTGCACTCGAAGAGCGCGCTTATCGAAACCCATCGCAGAAGGGGAAGGAGGAGGGCAGGCGCCGCGAGCAATGTCGTGTCACGGTGGTCCTTCCCTGCATCACCCCCCCGCTCCTTCCACTCGTTCCCCTTCTACTCTGGGACTAGCCGCCTCGACAGGAACCGTTTCAGCGCACTTTTTGAATCGGTAATCAGTGGGAAACTGCGCGGGGAGATAACGGGAGCCGGAGGTCGACTTGCAGGGCAGGGAAATCATGCCCTACGGACTGGACGTCGCTATTGGCTCAATAGCTTGAAGCTTTGCCACGTTCTTGGCCAGTAAATCATGTAGACCTGCGCTTTGCACGTAAAGAAGGCACTTCTATAGCATTCTCGAAAACTACAGGGCTGTGAATACTTTGGGAATAGCTTTATACTGTGTGCTTGCATCTGCGTTAGTGTACGTGCCGTCTAGGTGTTTGTTGTTGCTGTTGTTGTGCGCACAATATTTTTCACCCAGCACCTTAAGTAGCATGCCAGGCTGTCAGCCAAGCAAACGTCCCGAGTTTTTCACTAAACTCAGCATCTCTTCTGTCGATAGTTGTCCGCTTCAAGAAAAGTCGCAAGTTCTTGAACAGTGAGTGTTCCAGCTCGAATGGACAAGAAAGAGATAAAAAAAAGAGAAAAAAGTTACAGCGTCTCTGCATATACATATATACGTCTTTATGTGCGCCCTTGGTGCAAATTTCCAACAAGCCATTGCATTTCCCATTCTGCCTGCCCTTCGTAATTGGGTCGGACTCAGCGACCGCCCTGCCATAAGCTGGGATCAGCCAGTTGGCGCGATAGGAAACGAATCACGAAAATTAAATGGAACGTTTCAATATAGCGGGGCTTGCTTATTCTACCGGGAATACTTACTCTTTAAAAACCTCGGCTGATGCACACCTAAGCGGTTAAGAGAGGAGAGTTGCTGAGAAATTAATCGTTACTTCAGAATTCCAAAGCTGGCGATCATTGTTCACAGAATTGGGTATATTCGGGGCTGTAAGAGAGAAAGAGAGAGAGAGAGAAAGCATTTATTTGTCATGAGATTGGGCGACTTCCTCGCAGGGTGGAGCCCTTAGTTCAGGGCCCCATTGGCCCGCGCCACTCCGCGTGCCCGCCGGATCAGCCGTCGCTGCTCTTGCGGGTCTGAGCTGGTCAGCGCAGTCTCCCAGGAGGAAGGTGAAGGTGAAGGAACAGGGGAGTAGCCCGGAGAGTGTGGGCACTCCCAGGTGCAATGATATACTGTGAGCTTTGCTCCACAATAGGGACAATATGAGGGATATTGTGTGGGGTGGAAGAGATGAAGATAAAAGAGGCAGGGAAATGAATTAGTTTATAGCTGTCGCCACGCGACGGCATCTTCCCGATTAAGGGAATTATGTGATGGAGGGAAGTGTCTCCTGGTATCTCTGTAATATTGTAGAGTTTCAGTGTAGTTCAGTGGTTCTGTCGGTGCATCGTCTGGGTTGGACAGCTCTTCCAATGGCGCCCGGTTAGCGAGCTCTCGGGATACCGCATTAGCGCGTTCATTACCATGGAGAGAGGCGTGTCCAGGTGTCCAGACGATACGCACCCTGTGTAACGCTGTGGGGTGAAATAATGTAAGGATGCGGTGTATGAGGGTGTCACCCTCCCTTGTGCCGAAGTCCTGCAGGCGGTCTGAGAATCAGTGACCACTGTGATAGGTCCATCCGGCGCCGGCATGGTTGAAGCGTGTACGATGGCTAGGGCGATAGCAGCCTCTTCCGCCGTGCCACTGTCCATGGACAGTGTTGAGCGTGGTCGAAGCCCTCAGAATGTCTGCACTATCTAGTACGACTAGACATAGGGCACGTTTCTGTGGTGTTACGTTTCGCCTACAACGCGCGGTAATGCCGGCGCGGATGCAACGGACGCCGGGGCTTTGTTCAAAACGGCGGACATTTTGGCCTGTTCGACGCCGCCGCAACGCCTACCCGCCAAGCGTGTCCAGGCGTGTTTCAGTGCCACGTGTCTTCGTGTGTGCGTGTGTGTGTGTGTGCCCTCGCTTGTCAAAGCGCGGCAGCCGGGGAGCGGAGTTCCCCGAATGAGGAGCCTGGACGTCTCTCGGCTCAACTGTTCGCGCCGTCGTGTGGGTGAGGGTTGGCGATGCGTCACTAAAGCCCCTGAAACTTCGTAAAGTAGTGCCACTCTCCTCCTCCGCGTTCACTCCTCCTCGTTTCTCCTCTCTTTCACGCTCCCTCCTCGACCATGGCGCCGCCTACGTTGCTCGAGCGCAGCAGACGACCTTTCGCAGAGTGAATGCACGCATAGCAAGGCAGTGCTCTTTAGGCGTTCACGTTGGCTTTCCAGCTCCGCGTAACTTCGTGTACAGCATAGAATTTCTAGTCGGATGCTTATACAAATTCGGTGACGGCAGCTTTTGTTTCATTTTTTGATAACTATTTCTTAAAAAAAGTATCTGAAGGAGTGTTAACGCTGTGCGTTGACGACTGCGAATGTATCGCGTGCCTTACAATTAGGTACGCAACATTTGTCAAGGGCGTGTCGCAAGATCTTGTTGCGAATGGTTGTAAATAACACGTTTACCATCGAATGACAACCTCTTGGCTTCCAACAAGCCCTCAGCCTAAAGAATCCGCGCCGCCCTTACCATGTGAATTCGCGGCGCGTATCAGCTATGACATACAAAGGCTGACGGAGATCACTGCTCTGGAGGTTCGAAAGTGTATTACAAGCTACAATGCCGCCAACGTGCGTGCTTGCCAATCTAAGCGCGCGCAAAGCCTCAGAGGTGGGCGATGGTGCTATTATGTTTCTCGTGTCTCAACGCCGACAGAAATACCGCGGCCGATCATCGAGTCGGGACTGTGCGTAGCCAAGAAAATAAAATGAGTTTTTTAGCATTCGTGCGCGAAGCGGGAGCGCGATAACAATGCTTGACTCAATCTCAAGCAAGACCACTGTGGCCTTCAGTAATTTTTTCAGGTTAATGACTTATCACGAATAACACTTCATCGTGCGTTGGTTCGTCCGTTTACTAAGTGACGTACTTGTCGCGAACCGAGTTGCACTGAGGTGCATGCATTCAGGACGGTTGTACTCCCTTCGAAGTAACATTTGCGAGACATGACTTTATTAGTGAAGTCATGATCGCGCAAAGAATCCCCCCGCCATGACACGGCCGAAATTGCGGCAAGTGAAACGATGTTTTATCCATAGGTTAAAATGATATGAAACGGCATTCGAGTTGCAAGTCAACAGTTTATTTTCACATAGATGCATTACAGATTTGCCTTTGCAGTCACAAGTCCGTGTGCACCATTTATTGTCTCATTGCGTAAATAAACGCACCAGCCTAAGAGTCCTACAGCAAGCGCGTCTCAATTAGGCATAGTGACTGTAGAAACTAATAGTGGCATAGACGAGCAAGCGAACGACTATATGAGCGCGCGAACTAAACGAGCGAGCAAACGACTAAACGAGCGTGCGAACGAACGAGCAAACGACTAAGCACGAACGACGACTAAACCAGCCAGGGAACGGGCGGGCGACCGCACGTTTTCTTTGCGAGTGCTCCAGCGCCGCATCTTAAGCTTCGCACACTTTAAAGCGCACGCGAACTAGCACATACGTCTCAATTACATATGATGCGGTCGCTCGACGACGAACGCACCGCGTAACACGGTTTCGGGAGAGCACGCACGCTTTTCATCGGTGCCTCTGTATCACAAATCCACCGGGCGACCGCCAACGAGGAACACGAGCAAATGTGGCAAACAAAGCTAGTCTATCTAAAGAAGGCTAGTAAGTAACCACAAAAGGCAGAGAGTTGCTCTCCTGAGGCGTTTTCATGATCGAGACTGAAATTTTATCAAAAGGACTGCGCTGAATCTTAAAAATTTCGTAATCACGTTATCGCACGCAACCTCGCGTGCCCGCGAACTCAAGCCGGTTGGCGTTCAAAACGATTAAGCGCACCAAATGTGACTAACACGACCACGTAGTGCGCATATAAGCAAAGCGGACGTTGCGTAAAAATCATGCTAAAGCGTGCGTACAAATGACAACATGCACAGTGAACTGTGCAATATCTACTACGTTATTGCCCGCAGCACAATACGCAAGCCTGGCACATACAATACTCTGAGAGAGCCACAACTTACATCACATAGTCGCGCGGAGGAAGTTGGTCGGAAGTTGTCCCTCCCGATTCGGTGAAGCCATGTCTTCCTCCTTAACGCGTTGCGCTTACCGGACGGTATCGCGAACATATTCTTGCCTTTGCTAAAACTATATTGGCATCCAAACGCGCAGCAGGTCATGGTAACAGAAAATGACGTGAGGCGACGTCGCACTTGCCACAAAACATCCTTCAAGGCGTTCACAAGATCAAAACACAGAATAGGAACGGAAGGAATGCCACCAACAAGCGCCGCTTCTCGAGCAAAGATGGCACTGAAGCGCGACTGTAAACAAACGAAGCCGGTGCAAGGGGCCACGTGATGCCATTAGGCCAATAGCGACGCGGCGTCGGCTTCGGGCAGAGCGCTCGAGGAGGGGGCGGCATTCTTCAAAGCGTGGCACTACTTTACGAAGTTTAAGGGGCTTTATGCGTCACTACTCTCGGTTCAGCAGGTCTCTCGGCCCGACAGTTCGCGCCGTCGTGGGCTCCTGCTGCGCCGTCCCGTGACCTTCATCCCGTGACCTTCCCTCCTTCCCTTTTGGACCGCGACGCCGGGAGTATAAGAGCAGCTGCCCCCGGACGCCAAGAGAGAGGCTCCGATTTGTACTGTTGAGTTACGTGCTCTCCCGTCTCTCCACTTCGGTCGACCTGACCGGCCGCTCTTTTGCTATGTTAGAAGAAACAAGTTGTTCTGTTACCAGTCTTCTCATGCTTTGCCGGAACCTTCGGATGCTTCCAGTGCCCCAGGCCGCCAGGCCAACGCTACCCTTGGGGCTTGCGACCCATTGGCAATAACGGGCGTCAGCACCGAGACCCCAACAACTCGGGCCAGCGGTACGATTATAACATCTGGTTGCCAGCGGTGAGATCGCGACAACGGAGGCCAGCAGCGAAGAGATGCGGTTGACTGTATGCTGAGCAGCACAACGACCATCCGGGAGCAGCGCAACGAGCCCTGTGTGATGACTGGTTGCCTGCAGCGGAACGACTGCGCTGAAGTCTTGGCTGCGAGGTTTGGTGAGTGCGGGACTTTCTTCTTCTGAGTTTTGCCAGGCTTTTGTTAGTGTTAGAAACAGAGCTGGTAATTGTGGTTGCCGTTGCTACCGGGTTAGTTTGCGGCAAGACAATAGTAGGCAGTAGAGAAAGCAGCATTCAGAGCAGCCATGAATTTGAAGTCGTTGCGCAAACCGAAATTGTTGGAGCTTGCGAGAGAGTTGGGTCTGGATGTCTCAGACAAACTCAGAAAACCAGAACTGCTAAGGGCTATTCTTGAGTTAGAAGCTGAGGATGACGAGCTGTCGGAATGCCTTGAGACCATTGAGGAGAGGGAGACGGCAAAAAGACAGGAGCGTGAACTTAAAGAACAGAAAGAGAAAGATGAGCGCGAACGTAAAGAACAGATAGAACGAGAGCAACAAGAGAAAGAAAGAGAGCGCGACCGTCAACACGCTTTGGAAATGAAGCGTCTCGAGTTAGAGATGGAACGCGCTCGTAATGGAAGTCAGGCACACGGTGCAGGAGAACGAGTATTGTTCAAAATGACTGACCTGATGCGGCCGTTTAAGCTTGGAGAGGACATTGGTTTGTTCCTGGTTAACTTTGAGCGAACGTGCGAGAAGCAGGGGTTCTCTCGGGAAACGTGGCCACAGCGCTTGCTCACTTTGCTACCCGGCGAGGCGGCCGACGTAGTCGCTCGCTTGGAGAGAGAGGAGGCAGAGGATTTCGACAAAGTGAAATCGAGTCTGCTAAAAAAGTACCGGCTGTCAGCGGAGGCGTTCCGTCGGAAGTTTCGGGAAAATGAGAAAGGCAGAAGTGAGTCATATACAGAGTTTGCGTACAGGCTTATGTCAAACATGCAGGAGTGGCTCAAAGAAGAGAAAGCGTTTGGTGACCACGAGAAAGTTCTGCAGTGTTTCGGGCTAGAACAGTTTTATAGTCGGTTACCTGAGAACGTGCGGTATTGGGTCTTGGATAGGCCAGACGTTAGTACGGTGGCTAGAGCCGCTGAGTTAGCCGAGGAGTTGGTGACGCGTCGGGCTCGCGGAGCTAAGGACGGTCAAAAGGGTGAATTTGGCTCCAAGTTTGAGAGGCCGAAGTTCACACCCATGAGAGCAAAGGGGGATACACGTAGTGCGGATGCGAGTGAAAGCAGTCCGACCGAACGTAAGGAGACGGCGGCAACCGAAGCCGAACGCAGAAAGCGGTTCGAGACGAGGCAAGCGCGCGTTTGTTATACGTGCCAGAAGCCGGGTCACTTTTCGGCGCAGTGTCCAGAAACAAAAACACAAGTCGTGTTTTTGTCTATATGCAGCACTGACGAGAACATGAAGCTTCTCGAGCCTTACATGCGAGACCTCCTCGTGAACGGGAAAGAGTGCCGAGTGCTTCGCGATTCCGCAGCTACAATGGATGTAGTTCACCCCTCTTACGTAGAACCCGATATGTTCACGGGCGAGTGCGCATGGATCAAGCAAGCAGTGGAAGCTCATAGCGTGTGTCTGCCGGTAGCAAAAGTGCTTATTGAAGGACCTTTCGGAGCACTTGAGACGAAGGCCGCAGTGTCATCTATGCTGCCCCCCCAGTACCCGTACCTATTTTCGAACAGGTCCGATCACCTCCTGCGCGAGAAGGGGCTTTTGTTTGGTGAGGCTAGCGTTCAGGCCTTAACCAGATCGAAGGTTCGGGAGCTCGCTGCAAAGGCGGTAGTTGCGGGGCCGACGTTGTTGAACGATGAAAAAGGGTCAGAGGCGCAGCAAGCTAGTATTCAGAGCACGCCCGAACGGGATAAAATTGAGCCTGTAGCGTTAAAAGCACCAGATACTGGAGAGGAAATTCCCGATGCGGGAAAGTTAGAAGAGCTTCCGGTCGAGCTTCCGGGACTAGGCTCAGTGACAAACAGGAAAGACACCGATCAAGTCATTAGTGACTTAATAAGTAAAGCATCGCTGTCGCCTGAGCAGAAAACCGAACTACACCAGCTCTTACAAGAGTTTCAAGGTCTGTTCTCTGAGACGCCTGGTAGGACTTCTGTCCTTACTCATGACATAGAACTTACCTCCCCAGAGCCAGTACGATCCAAGGCGTACCGGGTGTCACCCCGCCAGAGCGATATTATGGAGGCTGAGGTAACGAAAATGCTACAGCTCGGTGTTATTGAAGCGGGTGAGAGTGATTATACCTCCCCTTTGATTTTAGTTGAGGTACCGGGCAAGGAACCTCGTCCTTGCGTCGACTACCGCAGGCTTAATTCCATCACTAAGGATCAAATTTATCCGATCCCTAACATCGAGGAGCGCCTTGAGAGAGTGAGTAGCGCTCAGTTTATTTCCACCCTAGATCTTGTCAGGGGTTATTGGCAGGTTCCACTTACAGAAGAGGCTAGTAGGTATGCGGCGTTCATTTCACCCATGGGGACATTCCGTCCTAAAGTTTTGAGTTTTGGTTTGAAGAACGCGCCATACTGCTTTTCAAGCCTCATGGATAAAGTGTTGCGGGGACAGCAAGAATTCGCTTTACCGTATCTAGACGACGTAGCGATATTCTCCGCATCCTGGCCGGAACATATGGCGCACTTGCGGGCAGTGCTAACCCGCCTGCGCGATGCGGGCTTGACAGTCAAGGCTCCCAAGTGCCAGTTAGCACAGGCCGAGGTTGTCTACCTCGGACACGTGATTGGTCGGGGTCGTCGCCGCCCCTCTGAAATAAAGGTGGCCGCTGTGCGAGACTTCCCGCAACCGCGCACGAAGACCGATATTCGGTCGTTCTTAGGTGTCGCCGGCTACTATCAGAGGTACATCCCCAGGTACTCTGATATCGCGGCTCCCTTGACGGATGCTCTAAGAAAGACAGAGCCGCAAACAGTCGTCTGGGATGAGACGAAGGAAAGAGCTTTTAGCGCCCTAAAGAGCGCCCTAACAAGCCAGCCTGTGCTACGATCGCCCGACTACACAAAAGGGTTCGTTGTTCAGTGTGATGCTAGTGAGCGAGGCATGGGCGTTGTACTGTGCCAACGGGAAAATGGAGAAGTAGAACACCCCGTCCTGTATGCTAGTCGTAAGCTGACCAGTCGTGAGCAGGCGTATAGCGCCACCGAGAAAGAGTGTGCGTGTATCGTGTGGGCCGTTCAGAAATTGTCATGTTACCTAGCTGGCTCGAGGTTTATCATTGAGACGGATCACTGCCCTCTCCAATGGCTGCAGACCATCTCTCCCAAAAATGGCCGCCTCCTGCGCTGGAGCCTCGCTTTGCAACAATATTCCTTTGAGGTGCGTTACAAAAAGGGGAGTCTCAACGGTAACGCCGATGGCTTAAGTCGAAGCCCCTAACGTGGGAATCAGCCTCAAAATTGCTTGTTACTGATGTTTTTCTTCCTGAGGCAGGATTTTTAACCTATTGCTTTTGTGTAGTGTTTCAAAGTGATGATGTGCTTTTTAGTGCAATTTTTCCGATTTGTGGACGCGTTCTGAGTGCTGCTAAACTACTGTAAGGAACTAGGCAGCAGTATAAAAGGGGAAAGAGCCTGGCAGGGCTTAGTGAGGGTTGTGCCGTGCTTGCTGACTGAGCGGTTGACTTTTGGCGTGGTTCTAACGCTTGCCGGAAACGAGAACAAAAATGTCAACTCTCCCGAAGTCACTTTGCAGTGTCCTGTATGCACCTGAACGTGAGAACGAGGCCTTCTCTGTGCGCTGCGCTCAAGAAACGCCCAAGGACGCCCAACTTCGGTTATGAGCATCATCGAGCGACATCCCTCCGGACAGCGGATGCAGTCCCCTGACCTTCGGGATCTCCTTTCCCCGGCGGGGCGGTCTGTTACGTTTCGCCTACAACGCGCGGTAATGCCGGCGCGGATGCAACGGACGCCGGGGCTTTGTTCAAAACGGCGGACATTTTGGCCTGTTCGACGCCGCCGCAACGCCTACCCGCCAAGCGTGTCCAGGCGTGTTTCAGTGCCACGTGTCTTCGTGTGTGTGTGTGTGTGTGCCCTCGCTTGTCAAAGCGCGGCAGCCGGGGAGCGGAGTTCCCCGAATGAGGAGCCTGGACGTCTCTCGGCTCAACTGTTCGCGCCGTCGTGTGGGTGAGGGTTGGCGATGCGTCACTACTCTCGGTTCAGCAGGTCTCTCGGCCCGACAGTTCGCGCCGTCGTGGGCTCCTGCTGCGCCGTCCCGTGACCTTCATCCCGTGACCTTCCCTCCTTCCCTTTTGGACCGCGACGCCGGGAGTATAAGAGCAGCTGCCCCCGGACGCCAAGAGAGAGGCTCCGATTTGTACTGTTGAGTTACGTGCTCTCCCGTCTCTCCACTTCGGTTGACCTGACCGGCCGCTCTTTTGCTATGTTAGAATAAACAAGTTGTTCTGTTACCAGTCTTCTCATGCTTTGCCGGAACCTTCGGATGCTTCCAGTGCCCCAGGCCGCCAGGCCAACGCTACCCTTGGGGCTTGCGACCCATTGGCAATAACGGGCGTCAGCACCGAGACCCCAACAACTCGGGCCAGCGGTACGATTATAACAGTGGGTAGCGGGCCACGTCGGTGTATAGGACCGGTGTGTTTGTTGTGCCATTGCCAAAGAGTCGAGCCAGGGCTTGTGCTCTTGCCTTTCTTCGACCTTTATGACGGTCAGGGTGCATATTCCGGGGAATTGGGGCCACGTGAATTTTGTTGCGAATGCTAAGCGAAAGAAGTGTGCGGTTTTTCTGTTGGGGTTTTCTTGGTGTTTGGTATCCTAGCCGGGATAGGATGTGGGACCCTTGCATTGTTAAATAAAAGCTTTTGCTGCGCCCATCGAAAGTCACAAACATTATTCAGTTCCATCCAAATGGTAAGCATGTATATGTATATAGACCGGTTATAGCGTTAACGCATGATCGCGAAAGGCAATATCTCTGCCCGACAAACGTACCGACTCGACCCCCATTTTGTCGGGTTCCCGAAATGTTAAACACCCCGAAAGTTCGTCGCAAGTGAAGTAAAATACGTATACAGTCGTACTTACATCGGTTGGGGTTTGAAGATAACAACTCTCGCCGCTTGGACACGCTCTTGGCGGGCTCGCGCGAGGTTCGACAGCCGATTTTGGCAGCGAGTGAACTCCATACTGCGCCGATACACGCCGATACCGCGAGCGCGAAACGTGGATTTACGCGGTGGATGGATCTGTCGGTAGCCTGCGGCGAACCGAGAGTGATGTATCCCTAGTGGTGAGGAAACGTGACGAGCTTGAGCGCCGTATACGTATAAGGACATCCGCTGGTTGACTGCGTGGCCGGGCTGCGCGACACGGTGCGCCTCAGGGCCATGGACGTCACGATGTATAACTGCGCATATAGAATGAATCAGCGATTCGTTGCCCGTCGAGCGAACCAGCGTTGAGAGGCATGGGGCGTTCGTGTTGTGGAAGCATGTATGGCGCACGGCGCCCCCCCCCCCCCCCCCCCCTTCTTTCGTTTCGATCGTGATGACACCACGTGCAACGATTGTTGACGAATTACGTATACAGGCAACCCTAGCAAACGACACGACGTACTGATATTTTTGACGGCGCTTCGGCGATTTCGCGTGACCCAGCAGTTCTTTGCAGCCAGAAACATTCTTCGTGGCGGAGCACACGGTTGGCGGGCACTCTAAGACAATGTGCGCCGCGTTTATCTGAGATTGCGAACCGTTTATGCCGGTTCATCGATCGAGCGTGTCGTCGGCAGGCACACAGTTACGCTCTTTACGTCGTGAACTGGCACCAACCAGCAATCTGAGGAGCTATCTTGTATGCGTTCTAAAAGCCGAAGTTCGCCTTCGCCTCACGCGATTGTCCAGGCCGCGCTATCGGAGCGGCCTGGACAATCGCGTGAGGCGCATACAAGATAGCGGCCCTGCCCACGTAGTTCGCTCTAACTACTTGATCCCTATTTCAGAGCGATTGGTCGTAACAGGAAAGTAAAACGTGTGTTCGAAGAAGCATGGTGGCCGCTTCATTGCACGTTCTCAAGCACATATCCAATGATTATTAATGACAGTTTCACTCGAAGGGCAATGCAGTTACAGCGACAGCAAGCCCGTAAGGCCTTTACTGCTTGCGCAGCTTAAGGTCCCCGAGGCTGCTAGGCGTCATATCCGACGCCCCGGTGAGTGCGTATATGTGGCGAAACTGCGTTTTTTCTTTTTTTGGAGCTCCTGCAGCACCACGCGCGAGCGCCCACACACATGTTCAAAGTTGAGTCGCCGAGGCGCCACCGGGCGGTGACAGTTGTCCGGTGCCACCTTCGAGAAAGCTCCAGGAACGCCGACTTTATAGATCGTTATAAACACATCCAAGCACCATACACTCATGATAGGCGTCCAGGCTGCCAGCCATGTTGAGAAATTACTCAGACATAAAAAAAAAACAAGAACAAATGGTGTCTAAATATCGTCATTGCTACAGAGCTGTGTCACCAAGAAACTGTTTAATAACCTTTTTGGGCCTACTTTCCCAACCATTAGCTCCCAATCCATGGC